>NW_007074683.1:150231-153173 GCF_000164805.1 Carlito syrichta | reverse complement strand
CCCCATAGTTTCCCGCCACTGTCAATCCTTTTCTTATAGTATTATGGTAGTTGTTCAAGGATTTTTTTTTTTTTGAGTCCGAGTCTCACTCTGTTGCCCAGGCTGGAGTGCAGTGGCATGTTCATGGCCACCCCAGCGTCAATCTGCTGGGCTCAGAAGATCCTTCTGCCTCAGCCTTCCAAGTAGCCGGAACTACAAGTGCGCATTACTATGCCCAACTAACTTTTTTGTTGTTGATATATTGTAGAGACCAGGTTTCACCAAGTTGCCCCTGGGCTCACGCAATCTTCTCACCTCAGCCTCCCAAAGTGCTGGGATTACAGGCTTGAAGCCACTGAGCCTGGCCAGCTCCCTAACTCTCATCATAATTATGTATTAATCTGTTTTGTATTGCTATAAAGGAATACCTGAGACTGGGTAATTTATAAAGAAAAGAGGTTTATTTGACTCACTGTTCTGCAGACTGTACAAGAGGCATAGTGCTGAAAATCTGCTTCTAGGTGAGGCCTCAGGAAGCTTACAATCATGGCAGGAGAAAGAAAGCCAGCGTGCCACATGGTGAGAGAAGCAAGAGAGAGAGAAGTGGAGTGCCAGGCTCTTTCAAACAGCCGAATCTCAGGGGAACTAAGAGAGTGAGAACTCACTCATTACCTTGAGAATGAACAAACAAATGCATTAAAAACCATCCATGAGGGATCCACCCCCATGACCCAATCACCTCCCATTAGACCCCACCTCCAACACTGGGGGTCAAATTTCAACATGAGGTTTGGGGGGGGACAAACATCCAAACCATATCAATTTACTTCATAAGTTAATGACTGGTACAGAGAAGGTGTTCATTCAACTTCTGATGAATATCAAGTTTAGAGTTTGCCTGTAGAACATTCAAGCACCCAAGGAGGTATTTTGGGTATTTAAATCTTAGGGGGAACAGGAGGAGGCCAGGGGACAGTGGGCAGTGGAAGGTGAGGAAGCGGGTAGAGCCTTCAGTGTCCTTCCAATGGTTTATTTAGCAAAGAAAGGACAAAAGTAGAATAGAGGAACACAGATGTAAATTATTGAGGAAATCTCAGGTTCTCAACAATTTCTGAGTGACTCAGCTATGCCAATAAACCAGAGACAGAAGGGGAAAAGGGGGAGATTTATTTTATTTTATTTTTTATTTTTGAGTTGGAGTCTCACTCCATCACCTAGACTGGAGTACAGTGGCACGCTCCCGGCCACCGCAGCCTTGATCTCCTGGGCTCTGGCGATCCTTCCGCCTCAGCCTTCCAAGTAGTTGGAACTACAGGGGCGTGCTACCATGCCCGGCTAATTTTTGATTTATTGTAGAGATGAGGTCTCATTGCCCAGGTGGGTCTTGAACCCGCGGGCTCAGGCAATCCACTCACCTCAGCCTCCCAAAACGCGGGATTACAGGCTGAGCCACCGAGCCTGGCTGGGATTTATTTTAAGATTCCAAAGACCTGGGTGATTTTATATCTTGGGGAGATAGAGGCAGCAGAGAGAGAGGATGAAGAGGCAACAGAACCAAGACCACGACGAGGGAAGGGGATGGGCCCAGAGCACAGGTGGAAGGAAAAGGAACCAGAATGACCAACACACACCCCAGTTTAGACAACGCACTAGGTGAGTAGGAAACTAGGTGAGAAGGCACCCATGCCTGAATAATCTCATTGCCCTCGAACCAGAGAATGCCATCTTTTTCCTGAGGCTCCCAAAGCACTGGGCTTCCTTTTTCTCAATTTCCCTCCACCTCCCAGCAAGTGGAAGCCCATGAGTTTAAGCCGCCCTTCCGGGTCACTGGCTCCCAGCTAGGTCCAGATCTCCCTGGTGCTGGCCCAAGTTCAGAGTAATCCTTAGAATCGTTCCCCTTGTTGTCACCAGACCCAGGAGATTAAGTTACCCCAGGATAATGTTCACTGACTTTGTCCAGGGCCTTGTGATCCTTTAAAGGGAGAAACACGGATGTAAATTATTGAGGAAATCTCAGGTTCTCTACAATTTCTGAGTGACTCAGCTATGCCAAGAAACCTGAGAGAATTCAGCCCCTGGGGCGCTGCAGCTAGGATTGTCCAGGGCCTGCAGGTGCCTGAGCCCACGGTGGCTCAGCCTGTAATCCCACGCCTTGCGAGGCTGAGGTGAGTGGATTGCCTGAGCCCGCGGGTTCGAGACCCGCCTGGGCAACTTGGTGAGACCTCACCTCTACAATAAAAACAAAAAATTAGCCGGGCGTGGTAGCACACGCCTGTAATTCCAGCTACTTGAAAGGCTGAAGCGGAAGAATCGCTGGAGCCCAGCAGGCGGAGACTGCGGTGGCCAGGAGCGGCCACTGCACTCCAGTTTGGGCGACAGAGTGAGACTCCAACTCAAAACAAACAAACAAACAAAAACAAACGCTATTGGCTCACCAGGGCCCCATGTGAAAAGCCCTCTGCAGTCAGGATTTCTCGAAAGATCTATAGGAAAGGGACAGCAACAACTACTGCTAGAAACCCAACTCAAAAACCACACTCATTGAGGTTCTCTTACTGTGTGAAGAGGAGGAGAGAGAGGAGAGGGTAGAGGGGAGAGAGGGAGAGGAGGGAGGGAGGGAGAGAGAGACACTGACAGCTTCATTTTGAGAGGCATGAACCCTGCCCTCACGCAGCTCCTGGCAATATAGAAGACACACACCCACACCCCCATGATTGTAACTGGAAAAAGTAGGCAAGGTATGAGCATTGAGCAGTTGGCCAGAACTAGCCAGACCATAGCTGGGCGTGGCCCAGAGATTAAGATCAACATGGAAGTCACTCACTTCCCTGAGGCCTTCCTGCCAACTAGTGCAGAGCTGTGCAACAAAGGCCTGGACTGAACCGGGCTCGGTGGCTCAGCCTGTAATCCCGCGCCTTTGGGATGCTGAGGTGAGTGGATTGCCTGAGCCCGAGGGTTCGAGA
>NW_007074683.1:145306-150162 GCF_000164805.1 Carlito syrichta | reverse complement strand
TGAGTTGGAGTCTCACTGTCGCCCAGGCTGGAGTGCAGTGTCATGCTTATGGCCACCGCAGCCTCGCCTGCTGGACTCAGGTGATCCTTCTGCCTCCGCCTTCCAAGCAACTGGAACTACAGGGGTGCCCCACCAAGCCTGGCTAATTGATTAATTGTAGAGACGAGGTCTTGCCAAGTTACCCAGGCAATCCTCTCACTTCCGCCTCCCAAAGTGCTGGAATTACAGGTGTGAGCCACCGGGCCCGGCTTTGCTGTGGTTCTTTAGAGGAGGCAATGTCTGTAAGTCTCTTGCTTGTCTATTGCCTTAAGTCCTAGAATACTTTCTGGAAAAGAGAAAGGGAAGGCAGGGAGTAGTTCAACATTCAGCCTTCTTTGACTCTGGTTATCAAGAGATAGATCCGGTGTTTGCTCAGGGCTCTTGCCTGTGGTCACCGTTATCACACTCAGCTGTGTTTCTTGGGCCACAGAGATTGCTGAGCTTGTGTGTGTGTTTGTGTGCACCTCAGAGGTACCTCTACATGTTTGGACATTCAAGTGTACATTTGCATATCTCCAGTGGGTGTGACCATGTGTAACAATTCCTGTGTTTGCCTAAGGTGTCCCTGGTATATATGTGTGTGGTTGCATGGGCTCTGAGTCCTTTTTCATAAACTAAGCTTTCGTGTACCAGGTTTTAATGTCCAGCAACATGATGACATCAACACAGCAGGCTGGACACTTCTCCCGACTGGCTTTTTGCAGAATTGACACGCTTACCCTAATGGCCAAGATACTCCTCCTCCCTTGTCAGTCTGCCCTGAGTTCCTGAAGAACTTTTTTTTTTTTTTTGAGTTGGAGTCTCACCCGGTAGTCCAGGCTGGAGTGTAGTGGCATGCTCACGCCACCCCAGCGTCGACCTGCTGAGCTCAGTTGATTCTTCTGCCTCAGCCTTCCAAGTAGCCAGAACTATAGGCACACTACCACACCTGGCTAATTTTTTTTAAATTTGTTGTAGAGATGAGGTCTTGCCAGGTTGCCCAGGTTGGTCTCGAACTCAAGGGCTCAGGCAATCCACTCACCTCGAAAAATCCACTCACTCACTCCCAAAGTGCTGGGATTACAGACTGAGCTGCCGAGCCCAGCCCCTGAAGAACTCTTGTAGGCTATACCCAAGACCCTTCCAGAAAGGCTGAGAATGCCTGCTCCTTGGAGTTTCCACTGGATCTCAGTTCATTTGTTCATTCACTCCTCAAACATTCTCTGAGCTTCTGCCAGGCCGGGCCCCATGTTAAGAACCAAAGATACAGCCGGGCTCGGTGGCTCAGCCTGTAATCCCGTGCTTTGGGAGGCTGAGGTGAGTGGATTGCCTGAGCCCGCGGGTTCGAGACCCGCCTGGGCAGCGAGACCTCATCTCTACAATAAATCAAAAAACCAGCCGGGCATGGTAGCGCATGCCTGTAATTCCGGCTACTCGGAAGGCTGAGGCGGAAGGATCACTGGAGCCCAGCAGGTCGAGGATGCGGTGGCCGGGAGTGGCCACTGCACTCCAGTCTGGGCGACAGAGTGAGACTCCAACTCAAAAAAAAAAAAAAGAATCAGAGATACAGAAATGAGTAAGTCATGACTCCCATTTTCATGAAGTACACACTCTAGCCTGGGAGAAAGGTCTGGACACAACTAATCATGTTCAAAGGCAGACTGATAAACTGTGAGAGAACTCAGAAAGAGACTACTAGAGCCTCTGGAGATACCTGGGAAGACTTTGTTGGGGTCACATTTGACTAGACCATGAAGACTGGACATAATTTTTTTTTTTTTTACTGTATATTCTTTATATGTTTTGCGTCTTTTTTTAAAAGATGTGTGGTACAATTCAGGATTAGGTAGATAAGTGGTCATTGTACAGGTAAAGCTTGGTCCCCACCTCACCTGGTTTGAGATCAGGTACCCTTATTGACGTTACGTGCTCCCCCATCCCCTGGAAATTTCTGACTACTGTCAATCCCTTTCTTAGAGTGTTATGGTAAATGTTCAGAGTCCGCTTATGAGTGAGAACATGTGGTACTCTGTTGTTTCTCTGATAGATCACTGAGTGCTATAGACTCTAAATCCATCCAAGTTGCTGTGGTCTATAATTTTGTCCTTCTTTATGGCTGCATGATACTCCATCGTATATATGTACCGCTTTTTTTAATCCGTTCTACTTTGGATGGGGAGCACAGTTGTTTCCATGGCTGGATAGAATTTTGACAAGCGAGTGGGCAGGGTGGCACTCCAAGCAGAGCAGTGGTGTGAACACCACAAATCTAGAAATGAAAGTTCATGGAGCTTCTACCTGTAAACCCTTCCTTACTTCTCCAGGGAAGAGCCCATCATATGGAATGCAATGTGAAATCCCCTGAAGTCAGGCATTACCGTGTCCTGCCCTTTGCCTTTGTCCTTATCTGTATGTACACACAGCCTTACTCATGTTAGAGTAAACCGTTTTCAAACAGGAGGAAATGAACTAAAGTGGAATTCAAAGAACATGGTGTAGGGGGAACAACTGAACCTGCAGTGAGAGAAGCTGTGGAGGGTCCTATGGAAACTGGCCTGATCTCTGAAGATAGTTAAAATCAGAATGGGTTGTTGAGAATGATTTCAGATTTTTTCATTTAATTATTCACCCAATGAACATTCTTCTACTGCAATCTCTAGAGCTCTCTGGGAAAAGGAAAGAAAAGAAAAAGAATCTCTTATTTGCTCATGATGGCTTGCTTTAGTGTTTCTTAAGTTCTGTTCCAAAGAATAACAGATACTACAGAGAGATCCTGAAATCAAATAAGAATTACTGGGATCAAATACATTTAGAAAACATGTGTAAATAAAGCAAATAGGTTTCTGTACTACAATACTTTTCAGAGCCTTTAAAATCTTGTACGGGTGCAATCGCTCACACCTGTAATCCCAGCACTTTGGGAGGCTGAGGCAGAAGGATTACTTGAGCCCAGGAGTTTGAGATTATCCTGGACAATATAGCAAGACCTGGACTGCACTAAAAATTAAAAATAAAATAATCTTATGGTCAGCAATACTTCCCAAAGTTACTTGAACTGTAAACTCCATGTTTCCACAGAACTGGCAGGGTTGATTAAAATGCTCCTGAAGAAACCAAGATTGGGGAGAGGAGTTCTTAGATTCACTGTGATCATGGAAAATGAAGAGAAAAGGATTCACAGACTCCTGGGCCGATGGTGTGGCAAGAAGTGTCATCTATTTCCACTCAGGAAGACTTCCTGGAGGATGTGTGGCCTCAGAAACCACCGAGTGGAAGAAGGAACAACTTAAAGGACTGAAGCTTAACTTGTGTCACATGAAAGTTAATATGAACTAGGGGGTAGAATAACCACTCAGTAAAATGCCATGAACTTCAGTATCTGGGACTGCTTTAAGGAAAGGGTAAGGAGGGTAAGGACAAGGGAGAGGCCTAGGTCTTACCTGCTCTCAGGTAGCGCCCGGCTTGATAGAGGAAGCAGAGCCCCTGCCTTCTGGGAGATCCTAACCCGTTGGAGGGATATGGGAAACAATGGTTTTCAAGACCCTGAAACTCAGGCAACAAGAGACAGTCATACTTGAGAAAAGAGAGACAAGGTAAGACCTTCAATGCCTCTATTATTGCCTTGAGAGAGTAACTAAGCTGTGGTGCCCAGCAGATTTAATGAGTGAGAAGGAGCTGGAAGAGTCTGGGGACACCATCAGCTACAGAACACAAAACAGAGTGCCTAGGAGGAGAGAGTTGCACCAAGAGAGAACCCTGGAGATCTGCAGAGGGTTCACTCCGGGTTCTGAGCAGAGCAGGGGGCAGCATATATGTGTGAGGAAAGCACCATGCAAAAGGATAAGAGAGAAGCGTGCTCAGAGCTCACCCAGGGCAGGGACTGCTTTCTGGTTCCACCAGTCAGACTGGATGATTTCGTAATTTGTGAGACATTGAGTAAAGCGCTCAGAAGCATCTTGCTTCAACAACGGCAAATTATTAGCTCCAGACGAAATATTGCTTCATTCCACCTAACAAATCTTTTTTTTTATTAATCAATATTTTTTATTATGGTTTTGTGGGGTACAGTTAAGGGTTAGGTGTACAATTGCGTTTCATTCAGGCACCCTGTTGATAAGAGGTGTTTTCCCATCCCCAGACAGATATTTGCTACTGTTAATCCCATCCCCCTCCCCCCCATAGTTTCCCAGTACCGTCAGTCATTTTCTTATAGTATTACATTGGATGTTGGAGGTCCATTATATGAGTGAGAACATGTGATACTCAGACCTTTGTTTCTGTGAGAGGTCACTCAGTATTATAGACTCTAGTTCCATCCAGGTTGCTGCGAAATTCATGATTTTGTTCTTTTTTATGGCTGCATAGTATTCCATCATGTATATGTACCACATTTTTAAAATCCAGTCCTCTTTTGATGGGCAGCATGGTTGTTTCCAGGTTCTTGCTATTGTGAACAACGCTGCGATAAACATACGTGTGCAGGCATCTTTTTTATAGAGTGATTTGTGTTCTTCAGGGTATATTCCCAGTAGGGGGATTGCAGGATCATATAGAAGGTTAATTTTTAGAGCTTTTAGGAATCGCCACACTGCTTTCCACGGAGGTTGCACTAGTTTACACTCCCACCAACAGTGTAGAAGTGTTCCCTTTTCACCACACCCTCTCCAGCAGCTGTTATTTTTTGAGTTGTTGATAATTGCCATTCTGACTGGAGTTAGGTGGTATCTCAGTGTGGTTTTGATTTGCATCTCCCTGATGATTAGTGAGGTTGAGCATTTCTTCATGTGTTTGTTGGCTGCTCGAATGTCTTCTTTTGTGAAGTGTCTGTTCATGTCTTT
>NW_007074683.1:143612-145286 GCF_000164805.1 Carlito syrichta | reverse complement strand
AGTGTTCCCTTTTCACCACACCCTCTCCAGCAGCTGTTATTTTTTGAGTTGTTGATCATTGCCATTCTGACCGGAGTTAGGTGGTATCTCAGTGTGGTTTCACCTAACAAATCTTAAAGATCTGAAATATAAAACTATTTCAAGTTATTTAACTGTATTCCAGAACAAAATTCAGAAATATTTATAGGAATAATTTTTTTTTTTTGAGTTGGAGTCTCACTCTGTCATCCAGACTGGAGTGCAGTGGCATGCTCCCGGCCACCACAGCCTCGACCTGCTGGGTTCCGGAGATCCTTCTGCCTCAGCCTTCTGAGTAGCTGGAACTATAGGCGCACGCTACCACGGCCGGCTAATTTTTGATTTATTGTAGAGACAAGGTCTCACCAAGTTGCCTGGGTGGGTCTCGAACTCACAGACTCAGGCAATCCACTCGCCTCGGCCTCTCAAAGTGCTGGGATTACAGGCTGAGCCACCGAGCCCAGCCAGGAATAAATAGTTTTAAATAAATATTTTTAAAATATCCAGCATCCAACAGAGTAAAAGTCACAATGTCTAGTATCTAACAATAACAACAAAAAAATTACTAGGCATGCACAGAAGCCGGAAAATACAATCCATAATGAAGAGAAAAATTAATCCCTGAAACTAACCCAGAAACTACAATGAGAGTAACCAACTCTCCTGGTTTTCCCAGGACTATTCCAGTTTTAGCAATGAAAGTTATGCAGTCCAGGAAACCCCTCAGTCCTGGAAAAAACTGATACTACTGGTCACCCTACCTACAACTAGTATCAGACTTAATGGTGAAAGGCTGAAGGCCTTCCCCTAAGATCAGGTGCACATCTAGAGCCAGGCAAGGTGGCTTACACCTGTGATCTCAGCACTTTGGGAGGCTGAGGCGAGAGGAGTGCCTGAGCCCAGGGACTCGAGACCAGCCTGGGCAACTTGGCTGAGACCTCATCTCTATGATGAATCAAAAAATTAGCCAGACATGGTGGCACACACCTTTAGTTCCAGCTATTTGGAAGACTGACGCAGAAGGATCACCTGAGCCCAGCAAGTTGAGGCTGCAGTGACTGTGAGCATGCCACTGCACTCCAGCCCGGGCAACAGAGTAAGACTGCCTCAAAAAAACAAAACAAAAAACAACAAAACATTGTACTAGAGACTTCAGCCAATGCCTAAGACAAGGAAAAGGATCACAGATGAGAAAAGAAGAAGTTGAACTATCTAGTCAGATGATACAATATTCGATTAAGAAAATCTGATGGTTGAGCACAGTGACTCAAGCCTGTAATTCCAGCATTTTGGGAGGCCAAGGTGAAAGGATTACCTGAGCAGCCTGGGCAACTTGGTGAGACCTCATCTTTACCATAAATACAAAAATTAGCTGGGTGTGGTGGCACATGCCTGTAGTTCCAGCTGCTTGGAAGGCTGAGGCAGAAGGATTACCTGAGTCTGGCAGGTTGAGGCTGTGGTGGCTGGGAGTGTGCCACTGCCCTCCAGCCTGGGTAACAGAGTGAGACTCCCACTCAAAAAAAAAAAAAGAAAAGAAAAGAAAAAGAAAATCTGATTGTCTCTACAAATAGGCCACTAGAACTCATAAATGAGATTAGCAAAATTGCAAGTTATAGGTAAATACCAACCAATTGTGTTTCTTTTTTTTTTTTTTTT
>NW_007074683.1:123483-143592 GCF_000164805.1 Carlito syrichta | reverse complement strand
GAACCTGCAGGCTCAGGCAATCCACTCACCTCAGCCTCCCAAAGTGCGGGATTACAGGCTAAGCCACCGAGCCTGGCTCAATTGTGTTTCTATATGCTAGCAATAAGCAGTCAAAATTGACATTAAAATAATGGTACCCAGCCGGGCTCGGTGGCTAAGCCTGTAATCCCAGCACTTTGGGAGGCTGAGTTGAGTGGATTGCCTGAGCCCGCGGGTTGGAGACCCGCCTGGGCAATTTGGTGAGACCTCATCTCTACAATAAAAATCAAAAAAAAAAAATAATGGTGCCCTTTACAGTAGCATCAAAAATTGAAATTAGGGATAAATCTGAATATAACAGATATGAAGGACCTGTAGAGTGAAAACTATAAAATGTGGCTGAGAGAAATTTTAAAATATCTAAAGAAATGGAGAGATATGCTTTGTCTATAGTCTGGAAGACTCAAAATTGTTGAAATGTTAATTCTTCTCAAATGGATCAACACAATCTGAAAAAAAAATCCCATACTTCTCTTTGTATAAATTGACATACTGATCCTAAAATTTATATGAAAATGCAAAGGACTTAGAATAGCCAAAACAACTTTGAAGAAGAACAAATTGAAGGGCTAATACTACCGATTTCAAGAGGTATTATAAAGCTATAGAAACCAAGACAGTGTAGTATTGGCAAAAATAGACAAATAGATCAATGGAACAGAAAAGAGTCAGGAACAGACCCACACACGTACGCGTATAGTGGGTTGACTTGCCCCTCCCACAAAGAACATGTCCTCTAGGACCTGTGAGTGTGCTTTGCAGATGTAATTAAGTTAAGGATCTCAAGATAAGATCATCCTGTATTTAGAATAGGCCCTTAATCCAATGACAGATGTCCTTATAAGAAGAAGGAAGACACCAAGAGACACCAAGAGAGAAAGCTTTATAAAAATGGAGGAAGAGGCTGGAGTAATGCTATCACAAGCCAAGGAAAGTATGGAACCACTGGAAGCTGGAAGAAATAAGGAAGGATTCTTCCCTAGAGCTTCCAAGGGGAGGGCAACATCTTGATTTCAAATTTCTGGTCTCCAGAATTTTGAGCAAATACATTTTCGTTGTTTTAAGCCACCAAGTTTGTGGTACTTTGTTATGGTTGCCCTGGGAAATGAATACAATGCATAACTGATTTTTGACAAAGATACAAAGGTAATTCTATGGAGAAAAAATAGTATGTTCAAAAATGGTACTGAACAATTGGATATATGAGGGGGAACCCCCCCCAAAATGGAACTTATTTGTAAAAAAACTTGTGTTTTTATTCTTACATGTTTAAACTTCAGAAACCTGGCCAGGCTCGTTGACTCAGCCTGTAATCCCAGCGCTTTGGGAGGCCGAGGTGAGTGGACTGCCTGAGGCCACGGGTTCGAGACCCACCTGGGCAACTTGGCGAGACCTCATCTCTACAATAAATAAAAAAAAATCAGCCGGGTGTGGTAGCACATGCCTGTAATTCTGGTTACTCAGAAGGCTGAGACAGAAGGATCGACGAAGCCCACCGGGTCGAGGCTGCGGTGGCCGGGAGTGTGCCACTGCACTCCAGTCTGGGTGACGGAGTGAGTCTCCAACTCAAAAAAAAAAAAAAATCTTCTGTCACCTTCAAAGTACTCTTCATCTGATGCAATATACCTATTGAGATGATTTTCCACTGCTCACAATTGTTTTTGAACTTGTCAGTTTTGATGCCTTTTAGTGCTTCTGCCATTTTTTGTTTCATCTCTTCCACATCGACAAAACCCTTCCCTGTGAGGACTTTTTTAAATCAGGGAAACAAAAACAGCCACTCAGGGTGAGATCAGGTGAATAGGGAGGGTGGGGCACAGGGGTCATGCTGGTTTTAATCAAAAACTGCTAGCCGGGCTCGGTGGCTCAGCCTGTAATCCCGCGCCTTTGGGAGGCCGAGGTGAGTGGATTGCCTGAGTCCGCGGGTTCGAGACCCGCCTGGGCAACTTGGCGAGACCTCGTCTCTACAATAAATCAAAAATCAGCCAAGCGTGGTAGCGCGCGCCTGTAGTTCCAGCTACTTGAAAGGTTGAAGCGGAAGGATCGCTGGAGCCCAGCAGGTCGAGACTGCGGTGGATGGGAGCAGCCACTGCACTCCAGTCTGGGCGACAGAGTGAGACTCCAATTCAAAAAGAAAGAAAGAAAGAATCTAAAAAAAAAAGAAAGAAAAAATTTCACTGAAGCTGAACATAGCCCCTCACAACACTAGCTGGTACACTGATGCCCATGGGTTCCTAAAACACTTACCTAGTGGGGGAAGCCTGTGCTCCCAGGGGCCTGCCCTCCAGAAAATAACTCCATTTTTTTGGGGGGGGGATCACCTCTCCTACATATGCAAGTAAATACACTTATTCATACCTTTTACCATATCTAGTAGTCTCCCCTTGTCTGAAGGGGATACATTCCAAGATTCCCATAGAGACCTGAAACCTCAGATAGTACTGAACCTGGTACCGTATAGACAATGATTCTTTTACTTTTCTTTTTTTCGATTGGAAAATATAATTTATTTAGAAAGTAAATTAGAGAGAGAGAGAGAGTAGATTCACCTCCCCAAGGTAGGGAAGAGGGCCAAAGCCCAAAGAACCACATGGCCAGACCAGAGTTTAACAAAACAATGGCCTGTTTTTTCCTATACATACATATTGTATCATATGGATATTCTGGACAAAGGGATGCTTTACACTCTACGTGGGACAGAGCAGGAAGGCAAAAGGTTTCGTCACCGCTACTCAGAACAGCATGCAACTTACAAATTGTTTATTTCTAGAATTTTGCATGTAATATTTTCCACCACAGTTAACTGAAACTGTAAAAAATGAAACCACGGATGGGGGCGAGGAACTATTGTACAAAAATTAACTCAAAATGGATCTAAACTTAAATGTAAAACCAATGCTATAAAATATTTGCAGGAACTCATAAGAGAAAACCTTTGTGCCCTTCTGTTAAGCAAAGATTTCTTACACATGACACCAAAACATAAGCCATAAAATTTAAAAATGGATAAATTGGACTTTTCAAAACCAAAATCAGCAGGGCGTGGTGGTTGACACCAATAATCCCAGCACTTTGGGAGGCTAAGGTAGGAGAATTGCTTGAGCCCAGGAGTTCAAGACCAGCCTAGGCAACATAGCGAGACCTCATCTCTACAAAAAAATAAAAAAATTAGCCAGGCATGGTGGCGCATGCTGTACGCAGTCCCAGCTACTCAAGAGGTTGAGGCAGAAGGATTACTTGGCCCAGGAGGTCGAGGCTGCAATGAGCTATGATCACACCATGGCACTCTAGCCTGGGTGACAGAGTGGCCACCACTCAAAGAAACAACAACCAAAAAAATAAAAATCTTCTGGATTTTTTTTTCCTTTTTTTTGAGACAAGGTCTTACTCTGTCATCCAGGCTGGAATACAGTGCCGCAACCCTGGCTCACCGCAACCTCGACCTCCTGGCTCAAGGATCCTACTGAAGGCCTCAGCCTCCTAAGTATCTGGGACTACAGGTGAGCACCACCACGTCCAGCTAATTTTTGTATTTTGTTTTTTGTAGGGACAGGGCCTTGCTTGTAGACCTGACTGGTCAAGCAATTCTCCTGCCTTGGCTTTCCAAAGTGCTGGGATTTTTTTATAGGTATGAGCCAGTACACCTGACCAAAATCTTCTGTTCTTTGTAAGACACTGCTAAGAGAATGAAAAGACAAGTCATAGACTGCAAGGCATATATCTAATAAAGGACTTGTATTTAGATTATATATATATATATTTTTGTTGTTGTTGTTTTTGTTTTTGTTTTTGTTTTTGTTTTGTTTTGTTTTGTTTTTGTTTTTGTTTTGTTTTGTTTTGTTTTTGAGTTGGAATCTTACTCTGTCGCCCGGGCTGGAGTGCAGTGGCATGCCCATGGCCACCACAGCCTCCACCTGCTGGGCTCAGGAGATCCTTCAGCCTTAGCCTTCCAAGTAGCTGGAAATACAGGCATGCACCACCACACCCGGCTAATTGAGATTATATGTTTTAAAACTCTCAAAATTCAATGATAAAGAAGCCACCTGCAAGGTGGCTCACGCCTATAGTCCCAGCACTTTGGGAGGCAGAGGCGAGAGGATTGCCTGAGCTCAGGGGTTCAAGAACAGCCTGAGCAACATGGTGAGACCTCGTTTCTACAATAAATCAAAAAATTAGCCAGGTGTGGTGGCACAAGCCTGTCATTCCAGCTACTTGGAAGGCAGAGGTAGAAGGATCATCTGAGTCCAGCAGGTCGAGGCTGCGGTGGCCGTGAGCACACCACTGTACTCCAGTGTGGGTGACAGAGTGAGAGACTCTGACTCAAAAAACAAAAAAAGAAGCAAACCAATTTTTTTAAATAGGCAAAAATTTGAATATATTCTTTGCCGAAGAAGATACACAGATGACAAATTAGTTGCTCAAAATCAGTAGTTGTTAGGGATATGTTAATCAAAACCACAATAAGATATTATTAAATGCTTACTAGAATGTCCAAAATTAAAGACCTTCAGTACTCAAATGCTGGCAAGGGTGTAGAATAAGTAGAGCTCTCATGCACTGCTGCTGGGAATGTAAATTGGTACAAACACTTTGGAAAACAGTGAGGTCATTTTTTAAATAAACATACAACTATCATATGATCCAGCAATTCTACTTCTAGGTATTTACCCAAGAGAAGTGAAAGTATGTATCCATTCCTTGGACCCCCCTAAAAAAATGTGTCCAATGTACACAAATGTTCATAGCAGCTTTATCTGTAATGGCTCCAAACTGTATAAAGCCCAAATGTCCATGAGCAGTTGAATAGATAAACCAACTATAGTATATTAATACAATGGAATACGACTCAGCTGTGAAAGGAATGAACCATTGATACATGCATCTATGAATTAATCTCAAATTAATTATGCTGAATGAGAAAAATCTAGGCCCCCAAAAAAGTAAATAATGTACCATTCCATGTACATACGTTTTTAGAAAATAAAATGAATCTATAGCTAGAAAGCAGATGAGTGGGC
The DNA here is from genome assembly GCF_000164805.1 of Carlito syrichta. Taxonomy (NCBI): domain Eukaryota; kingdom Metazoa; phylum Chordata; class Mammalia; order Primates; family Tarsiidae; genus Carlito; species Carlito syrichta. The sequence continues at coordinate 138,535 of NW_007074683.1, read as the reverse complement.
TGGGCTCAGTGGCTCAGCCTGTAACCCCAGCACTTTGGGAGGCTGAAGTGAGCGGATTGCCTGAGCCCACGGGTTCGAGACCCACCAGGGCAACTTGGCGAGACCTCGTCTCTACAGTAAGTTAAAAAAAAATTAGCTGGGCGTGGTACCGTGCGACTGTAGTTCTGGCTATTTGGAAGCCTGAGGCGGAAGGATCGTTGGAGCCCAGCAGTCGGGGCTGTAGTGGTCAGGAGCATGCCACTGCACTCCAGTCTGGGCAACAGAGTGAGACTCCAACTCAAACAAAGAAAAAAAGAAAGCAGATGAGTGGTTGCCTGGGAGTGGAGGTAAGGAGGTTTGGGGTATACAGGGGAAGACAGAATTACAAAAAGGCACAAAGAAACTTTTGGGAAAATGCCTATGTTCACTATCTGGTAGTGATGGTTTCAAGGGTTTATACACATATCAAAACTTATCAAAGTGTACACTTGAAACATGTGCAGTTTATATATATCAATTATACCTCAATAAAGCTATAAAAAAAAGGCCAGGCTTGGTGGCTTAGCCTGTAATCCCAGCACTTTGGGAAGCTGAGGCGAACGGATTGCCTGAGTCCGTGGGTTCGAGACCAGCTGGGCATGGTAGCGCACACCTGTAGTTCCGGCTACTTAGAAGGCTGAGGCGGAAGGATCACAAGACCTCAGCAGGTCAACACTGGGGTGGCTGCCAATGTGCCACTGCACCCCAGCCTGGGCGACAGATTGAGACTCCAACTCAAAAAAAAAAACTATAAAACAAAAAAGATAAAAGAAGAGCCATCATCTAGGGCATTCCCAGCATGAGTGCCGAGGCCACTGCGTGAGGATGGGGCAGAGGGAAGGAGTAAGGGATCAAGGGGCTTCCACGGTCTCACATCTAGGCAGCACACAAGCCCACCCCTGTCCATATACACCTGGAGGACTGATGGACAGCAGGCAGCCCCTCCCGCCCTCACCCCTCTCACCCAGGGTTTGTCAGTCCTTCACCATCAGGAGAATGCACTGGGCTTGCCTGTGGGTTGGTTGGAGGGAAAAATCAGGGGGAAATGAGGCCATTAGAGCACTCAGAGCAAGATCCCAAGAGAGTTAGTACCAAACATCAGAAAACATTTGGTCCAACAGACGCTGTAAAACCCCTTAGAGTAATCTCCTTTCTTTGCTTCATTTCTCTTTGCTGCCCATCTATAGCCAGATCTTTCCTTAGAATTGGGAGACTCTGTTCAGTTGCTGTCCCTCCGCATCAGGAAGAGGGTCCTGGGAGGAGGGGAGTGTTCAGGCCTCTGGCTTTATATGGTAGGACCCCAGGAGAATCAGGGTCTAAATCTCCCAGATCTTCAAGGGTGTGATTTTTTTCCTTTTTTTTTTTTTTTTTTTTTGAGTTGGAGTCTCACTCTTGTTGCCTAGGCTGGAGTGCAGTGGCATGCTCATGGCCACCACAACCCTGACATGCTGGGTTCAAGTGATCCCTCTGCTTCAGCCTTCCAAGTAACTGGAGCTACAGCCACGCACCACCATACCTGGCTAATTTTTTTATTTATTGTATAGACGAGATCTCGCCAAGTTGCCCAGGCTGGTCTCGAACCCCTGAGCTCAGGCAATCCTTTTGCCTCTGCCTCCCAAAGTGCTGGGATTACAGGCGTGAGCCACTGTACCTGGCCTAATAAAATATCTTATTAAATGTAATTATGGCCCGGTGCGGTGGCTCAGCCTGTAATCCCAGCACTTTGGGAAGCCAAGGAGAGAGAATTACCTGAGCCCGGGGGTTCGAGACCAGCCTGGGCAACTTGGTGAGACCTTGTCTCTACAAAAAAATACCAGGTGTGGTAGTGCACACCTGTGGTTCCAGCTACTTGGAGGGCTGAGGTGGAAGGATCGCCTGAACCCAGCAGGTCAAGGTGCAGTGACTGTAAGCATGCCACTGCACCCCAGCCTGGGTCACAGAGTGAGACTGCAACTCAAAAAAAAAAAGTAATTACATTTTGTAGCTTCATGAGACTTTTTAATGAATATATATTTTTTAAATTGTTTGCAAAATAAATAAATAAAATAAAATTTTAAAAGGGGGCAATCCCTTCCCCACTGTGGGAGCTCTTCTGTCTTCTCAATAAATCCTGCTTTCTCACACACACAAAAAAATTGTTTGACCAACAATGTGAATGTACTTAACACTACTTAACTGTACATTTAAAAATGGTTAAGATTGTATTTATTTTTTTGAGACAGAGTCTTGCTGTGTTATCCAGTCTGGTGTCAAACTGCTGGGCTGAAGTGATCCTCCTGCCTCAGCCTCCTGAGTAGCTGGGACTACAGGTATGTGCCATCGTATCTAACTTAAGATGGTAAATGTTTATGTTATGTGTATTTTACCCAAATTAAAAAAAAAATTAGATAATGAATTAATAAGAAAACATCACTATGAGGATCTGCTTGACTAGAAGCGAGACAACCTACAACCATATTCCTGAAACACTTGCACAAGGTCTTAAGGCAGTTTATTCCATTAAGAAATTTAGAAATCAGGCTGGGCCCAGTGGCTCACGTCTATAATCCCAGCACTTTGGGAGGCTGAGGGGAGAGGATTGCCTGAGCCCAAGGGTTTGAGATCAGCTTTGGCAACTTGGCAAAATGTTTCTGCAATAAATCAAAAAAATTAGCCAGGCATGGTGGTGCATACTTATAGTTCCAGCTATTTGAAAGGCTGAGGTGGAAGAATCGCCTGAGCCCAGCAGGTCGAGGCTATGGCAGCCGTGAGCATGCCACTGCGCTCCAGCCTGGGCGACAGAGTGAGATTCCAACTCAAAAAAAGAAAAAAATAAGTTTAGAAATCTCTCCTGCACTCAACCTATCTGGTTTGTGTCAAAAATGAGATCAGCTCATTCTTTGCCTGGTAAAAGACTCAGAAACATCTGCCTGCTGTGCATAAATGATCACAAATTCAGAATTATTAGAGTCTACTTGATTGGGAAGCCTTGGCAGTCCTGGGACCTAGAGGCTTAGGCAATCGTGAGTGAAGGTCTCTGTCCTGTGGAGTAGACTCCCAAGGTCACAGACAGATTTCCCTCCCCTCACACCACCTCCACACATCAACCTGTCACACCTGTCCCCTTCCTCAGAAAAGTCCATCACTAATATAGCCCTTGCCTGCCCTGCTCCACGTGAAATACTGCAATAGAGCCGGCTCGGTGGCTCAGCCTGTAATCCCGCACCTTTGGGAGGCTGAGGTGAGTGGATTGCCTGAGCCCGTGGGTTCGAGACCCGCCTGGGCAACTTGGTGAGACCTCATCTCTACAATAAATAAAAAATTAGCTGGGCATGGTAGCGCACGTCTGTAGTTCCAGCTACTTGGAAGGCTGAGGCGGAAGGATCGCCGGAGCCCATCAGGTCGAGGCTGCGGTGGCCGGGAGCGGCCACTGCACTCCAGTCTGGGCGACAGAGTGAGACTCCAGCTCAAAAAAAAACCAAACAAACAAACAAAAAGAAATACTGCAATAGCTGACATGAGGACTTAGATGGCCAGGTGCCATCTAATAGGCATGTTTATCTGGCGAATCCTCACCACAACCCTAAGAGGTAGATAGTCTGATTATTCCCATTTTACAGATAAGAAATTGAGGCATAAAGAAATGAGGTGACAGTACAGAGTTTCAACAGTTTTTAAAGTTTTGTTTTGTTTTTTTTTACAAATTTTGGCTACCCTACCTGCAACTAGTATCAGACTTAATGGTGAAAGACTGAAGGCCTTCTCCTTAAGACCAGGTGCACACCAGAATGTTCATTCTCACCACTTCTATTAACTTGGTACTAGAGCTGGACATGGTGGCTGATGCCTATAATCCCATCACTTTGGGAGGCCAAGGCGGGAGGATTGCTTGAGCCCAGGAGTTCAAGACCATTCTGGACAACATAGCAATAGCTCGTCTATATCAAAAAAGAAAGAAAAAAAAAAAAGCTAGGTGTGGTGGCATGAGCCTGGAGTTTCAGCTACTTGGGAGGCTGAGGTGGATGAATTGCCTGAACCCAGAAGTTCAAGGCTGTGGTGAGCTGTGATTCAGCCACTGCATTCCAGCCTGGACCCTCGGGGGCCCTCCGGGGGGGGACTCCAACTCAAAAAAAAAAAAAAAAAAAAATACACGTAATATAAAATTTACTATCCTACTCATTTTAAGTGTACAGTTAAGTAGTGTTAAGTACATTCACGTTGTTGTACAATCAATCTCCAGAACTCTGCATCTTCTAAAACTGACACCCTATTTCCAATGATCTGCTCCCTCTCCCTCAGGCTCCAGGAACCACCACTCTACCTCTGTCTCTGTCATTGTGACTACCCTATGTTTCTCGTGTAAATGGAATCACACAGTATGTGTCTTTTTGTCACTGGCTCACTTAATGTCCTCAAGGCTTATCCATGTTGCAGGATGTATCAGCATTTCCCAGAGCTATAGTTTTGCAAGATGGAAAAGTTCTGGAGATGGATGGTGGCAATAGTCGCACAACACTATGAATGTACTTCATGCCACTGAACTGTACACTTAAAAATGGTTAAAATGGGCCAGGCTCAGCGGCTCAGCCTGTAATCCCAGCACTTTGGGAGGCCAAGGTGAGTGGATTGCCTGAGGCCGTGAGTTCGAGACCAACACGGACAAATTGGTGAGACCTCATCTCTACAATAGATTAAAAATTAATGAGGCGAGGTAGCACACACCTGTAGTTCCAGCTACTTGGAAGACTGAGGTGGAAGAATCGCCGGAGACCAGCAGGTCAACACTGGGGTGGCCATGAGTGTGCCACGGCACTCCAGTCTGGCCAACAGAGTGAGACTCCTACTCAAAAAAAAAAAAAGGTTAAAATGGTAAATTTGATTTTGTGTGTATTTTACCAAAATTTACAAACAACAACGGCAACAAAAATCAGTGAGGAGATCTGCCCAAGGGCACTCGGTAAGTAGCAGAGTCCAGCCCAAGCCGTGGGCTCCTGCATGCAGCACAGAAGTTACATAGGTTAAGAGCCTGGAGCCAGCCGGGTGCGATGGCTCACACCTATAATCCCAGCACTTTGGGAGGTGGAAGAAAGAGGATTGCCTGAGCTCACGGGTTGGAGACCAACCTGAGCAACATGGCATAGACCTTGTTTCCATAATAAAAATTTAAAAATTAGCTGAACATGGTGGTGCATGCCTGTGGTTCCAGCTACTTGGAAGGTTGAGGCAGAAGGATCACCTGAGCCCAGCAGGTTGAAGCTGCAGTGGCTATGAGCATGCTACTGCACTCCAGCCTGGGTGGCAGTGTGAGACTCCAACTCAAAAAAAAAAATTTTAAAGAGCCTGGAGCCCTGAGTCCTTCCATGACATCACATGGCTTAGGGTTTTTGTTTTTCTGAGTTGGAATCTCACTCTGTCGCCCAGACTGGAGTGCAGTGGCACACTCATGGCCACCCCAGCATCGACCTGCTGGGCTCAGGTGATGCTTCTCCCTCAGCCTTCCAACTAGCCGGAACTACAGACGCACGCTATCATGCCTAGCTAATTCTTGTGATTTATTGTAGAGATGAGGTCTCGCCAAGTTGCCTGGGCTGGTCTCGAACCTGCGGACTCATGCAATCTACTCTCCTTGGCCTCCCAAAGTGCTGGAATTACAGACTGAGCCACTGAACCTGGCCAAGATTTTGGAGTTTTTTTGTTTGTTTTGTTTTGTTTTACCGGGGATTGGCGGCCCATGCCAGTCTCTCAGTGGGGAATCCCACAGAACACTGGGCGCTTGGGTCACCCACAGGTGATGCAGCAGTGTGTGGGGAGGGGTGAGTGCTGAGGGGTCTGAGGCTGGGATGAGTTGAAGGGAAAGGGTTTCAGAGGTCTGTGGGTGGGTGTGCCAAGAGCCATGTTTAATGAGGGACCTGGGTAGGGCCCACGGGAGGAGGGTGCCCCGTTGGGGCTTCCAGAGGAGCAAAGCAACAGGAGGAGAGGACTGTCTCCCCTCAACTAGCATCTGACCTTCTTCCCATAGGCGGGGCGTAGGGGAAGAATGGAGTGGCAGGGACAAGGGGACAGAGAAACAAGAAAAAGGGTGTTTCTGAAAGCTGAGTGAGCACAATGATCAACATGCCTTTGACGCTCCCCCGTATCGTCTCATATTTCTTTTCTTTTTTTTTGAGTTGGAGTTTCACTCTGTCGCCCAGACTGGAGTGCAGTGGCCGCTCCCGGCCACCGCAGCCTCGACCTGCTGGGCTCCAGTGATCCTTCCGCCTCAGCCTTCCGAGTAGCCGGAATTACAGGCATGCGCTACCATGCCCAGCTGATTTTTTGATTTATTGTAGAGATGAGATCTCACTGCCCAGGCGTGTCTCGAACCCGTGGGCTCAGGCAATCCACTCACCTCAGCTTCCCAAAGGCACGGGATTACAGGCTGAGCCACCGAGCCTGGCTCCATCTCATATTTCTTAGACATGACTGTGACTGGTGATTTTGAGGGATAACTTCCTCCCCATAATCACACTACAGCCCTTTTATTTTTATTTTTTTGAGACTGAGTCTCGCTATGTCGCCCAGTCTGAAGTGCAGTGGCATGCTCACGGACACCGCAACCTTGACCAGCTGGGTTCAGGCGATCCTTCCATTTCATCCTTCCAAGTAGCTGGAACTACAGGTGCATGCCACCATGCCCGGCTAATTTTTTAATTTATTGTAGTCTTGTCAAGCTGCCAGGCTGGTCTGGAACCTGTGGGCTCAGGTAGTCCTCTTGCTTCCATCTCCCAAAGTGTTTGGATTACAGATGTGAGCCACCACGCCTGGTCAGAGTAGACTATTTGAAAAAAAAGTTGGCTGGGCTCGGTGGCTCAGCCTGTAATCTCAGCACTTTGCGAGGCCGAGGTGAGTGGATTACCTGAGCCTGTGGGTTCGAGACCAGCCCGGGCAACCTGGCGAGACCTCGTTTCTACAATAAATTAAAAATTAGCTGGGCACGGTAGCGCGTGCCTGTAGTTCTGGCTACTTGGAAGGCTGAGGTGGAAAGAGTGCAGCCACTGCACTCCAGTCTGGGTGACAGACTGAGACTCCAACTCAAACAAACAAACAAAAAAACAAAAAAAAGTCTCTCTTTCATAAATGATTTTAGGGAACCTTCAAGAATCCAGGTAATAAAGAGACATATGAATAATAAAGCAAAAATCAGGATGACTAGAGAAAATACATATCTGAATATAAGGTTAAAAGGGATATTTGGCTGGGCATGGTGGCTCATGTCTGCAATCCCAGTACTTTGAAAGGCTGAGGCAGGATGATTGCTTGAGTCCAGGAGTTTGAGACCAGCCTAGACAACATAGTGAGACAACTTCTCTACAAAAAAATTAGCTGGGTGTGGTGGCTTGTACCTGTAGTTCCAGCTACTGGGAAGGCTGAGGTGGAAGGATCACCTGAGTCCAGAAGGTTGAGGCTGTGGTGAGCTGTGATTGTGCCGCTGCTGCACTCCAGTTTGGGTGACAGAAGGAGACCCCCGACTCAAAAAAAAGGATATATAACTTTTATCCCCTTTTGTTTGGCCCTGGCCTGGCCTAGCTTTGCTGGGGCGTTAGCTCTCTCACTCTATTTTGTGAGCTCTAGTGGGGATTCCAGGGAGCACACCAGAGAGTGTGCTGGAGCCTTTACTGGTTATCTGTGCAGCGGTGGAGTGGGAGAGGACGTGGAAGAAGGGATCAGAGCACACTACAGAGGGAAACCTAAGTACAGACCAGGAAGGAGCCACCTGTGCACAGAGGCCCAGGGCCCTTCAGCCTCAGCTACCACATTCTAACCTGCCCAGGGCTTTGTTCCAGCAGGCAATTGTTTTGCTATGGCTTAAATGTATCTCCCAGAAAGCAGTTCTGGAAACTTAATCCCCAAAACAGTGATGGAAGGTGAGGTCTAACAAGAGGTGTTTAGGTCATGAGGGCTCTGCTCTCATGAACGGATTAATGCCAATTATAAAGGGGCTTGAGGCTGTGAGTTTGATCTCTTGCTCTCTCCCTCAGGTGCTCTCTTGCTCTTCTGCCCTCCACCATGGGATGACGTAGCAAAAAGGCCCTCACCAGATGCGGGCTCTTCAACCTTGAATTTTTCAGCCTCCAGAACTATAAGAACTAAGTCTCTGTTTATAAACTGTCCAGTCTCAGGTGTTCTGTTTGTTACAGCAGCACAAAACAGACAAAGGCAGCCCAAACTGACCGGTGTCCCTCCACTGGAACTGGAAGATCCTGACATGTTGACCCAGCAACTCAACTACAGGCCAGGGCATTCTTGGAAGGAGTTGAGGAAAACCTGTTTCTGCCTCCTCTGACAAGGCTATGCCTGAGGCCCCTGTGGGGTTTAGAGGAAGTAGGTGTGTCTCTGACCCAGTTGCACCAAGCAGTCAGCCCTGGAAGTCTTAATCAATAGGCGGTCTTCTCCAGGATCACTCAGTAAGAACTTCGCAGCAGAGGAGTGGGGTGGTGTAGGATGTGCACGTTCTGGAAATTAGCTCAGTGCATTTGCAAATCTCCCTTGGCCTTTCTGACCTGCCTGGGCAGCTCTCCCTGTTGTGGCACAGCTGATTCAAGCCAAAAACAACCTCCTATTTGGGTAGACAAATAGGGGTGCTTAAAGGGACAAACTAATCAAGAAGTTAAAGAGGCAGCAAAAGCTAAAACCGTACTGGAGCGCGGGACTTCTTGGAAAACTGTAGGGCACCCTCCCCTAAACACACACCCTCCCAGCTCACCCTCCCAGGTCCTCTCCTCCCCACAAGGCCAACACCCTTCCATGTTCAGATCATGTAGGAGGCACTGATTTTGCACAGCATGGTATTGTGATGATGGTTTACATATGTAACCTGATGATAGGTGGCAGTTCCTAGAGCAAGTTGACAGCCCTTGTCTTGTCATCCCTCAGGTTAAGGAGGTGCCGGGTTAAGCCATCTCTGGCCTCACCAGTTCTGCTCAGTGGGTGGAGAGCACAGAGTCAGCCAGGCAGCCTGCTCAAGAGAGGGCTCCAGTTACACTGAGGTTTGTTTACCAACTTTCTAACACTCCAGTGTTTGGAAACGGTAACCCCAACAAATCGCCCCTGGCACCCAGTTTCTATCATGGGCAGCACTTACATTTTACACTGAAGTCAGTGTCATTTAACCAATGACCTTTGCTCCCATGACAATGAGAGCTCCATGAGGACAAGGCAGTTGTCTGTCTCATTCCCCACTGTGTGCCCAAGCACACAGTAGAATGACCATTATGATAAAATAATAGCTCGCTAATGTTGCTTATACCTGTGCTAGGTTTGTACCGGATATGCAGTATCTAATGTAATCTTCACAATTTTAGAAGTCAGTACTAGAAGTTAGGAGTTATTTTTATCTCCTTGTTAAAGATAAGAGAACTGCCTGTCTCGGTGGCTCATGCCTGTCATCCCAGCACTTTGGGAGGCGGAGGCAAGAGGATTGCCTGAGCCCATGGGTTCGAGTCCAGCCTGGGCAACATGGTGAGACCTCATCTCTACAATAAATCCAAAAAAATTAGCCAAGTGTGGTGGCGCACATCTATAGTTCCAACTGCTTGGAAGGCTGAGGTGGAAGGATCATCTGAGCCCAGCAGGTTGAGGTGGCGGTGGCCATGAGTGTGCTTCTGCACTCCAGCCTGGACAAAACTGTGACTCAAACTCAAAAAAAATAAATAAATAAAATAAGAGAACTAAGGCCAGATCTCAAACTGGAATCTGCTTGTCCCCAAAGCCATTCCTGTACCAGTGTTCCCAACTTCCAGGAGCATCAGCATGTTAATGCCGTGTGCTGGGCCAACCAAGCTTCAAACTCAATAGGTCTGGATTTCTCAAAATATCACTCACTGGTCTGGGAACCACCCTTCAATACATAGCACTGCCCTGCTCTATGTCTGGGGTCCCAAGCCTCCTGCAGAGACCACCCGTGGCTCTCACAACCCTCTGGCATTGTCACTGCTTGGTCTTTATCCAGGAAATCCAGCCCCTAAGAAGTGTCGTGCATCCCTGCCACTTCTGCCCAAACTTTCCTGGGTCCTCTACCAAAAACAGCCCTTCAGAAGGGACAGACACAAACTAACATCCACATATGTGCCCCAAGAGCCCATTTCACAACCGACAAAACATTTAGCAGCACCACGAGGCTGTTCCACACATAACCTGATAGGCCTTTGTCCTCACAAGAAAGCCTGGGCTTCACAAGCAGGTGAGCGCAGCGTTAGGGTTAGCTGGGAGATTAGAACCCCCAACAAATCGTCCCTGGCACCCAGTTTCTATCATGGGCAGCCCTAACATTTTACACTGAAGTCAGTGTCATTTAACCAATGACCTTTCCTCCCATGACAATGAGAGCTCCATGGGGACAAGGCAGTTGTCTGTCTCCTTCCCCACTGTGTGCCCAGTGGCTGAACCAGTGGCTGGCATCCAGCACGTAAGCAAGAAAAATTTGTTGGGTGAATGATAAAAATGAATGGATAGGTGGACAAGCAAACAAATAAGTGAAGGAGCTAGTGGAGCAAGCATGAATGTGATTTGTTGAGAGAAGCTGGAATATTAGCTTGGCTTCTAGAGACCAGAAGAAAGACTCTTTTTGGGAAACTGGGCTTCCCTCCTCCCTTTCTAAAAGAGGGCCCCTTTCATAGGTGTGAGAGGTAACCTGCCCACACAGTAATCAGGACAGAGGTATATTGGCTGCTGTAATCCTAGCACAGGCTGGGTGGCTTACCTTTACTGTCCCACAGTTCTGGAGGCTGGAAGTCTGAGATCAGAGTGATAGAAGGTTTGGTTCCTTCTGAGGGCTGTGAGGGAGAATCTGTTCAGAGCTGCCTCCTCCAGCTTCTGATGGTTTCCTGGCCATCTTTAGGTTCCTTGGCTTGTAGACGCATCACCTCCATTTCTGCCTCTTCTTTATGTGATATTCTCCCTCTGTGTGTGTGTCTCCCAATTTCCCCTTTTTATAAAGACATATTGGATTAGGATCACCAAAATGACCTCATCTTAATTAAATGTACAAGTATCTTACAATGATCCTGTTTCCAAATAAGGCCATATTTAGAGGTACTGGGGGCTAGGACTCCAATATAACTTTTCGGGGGAGGGGGATACAATTCAACCAGTAACAGAGCTGTAGTTAGCAGGGGTGCTTTTAGGCACAATTTGTAAACACAGGTCCTTTTCATTAGCTTCTAGAGGTAATCTGTTGGCATGATTTTCAAGTTTATTGGGGCGGGAAGCAGAGTGAAGGTAGGACCGGGAAGGCCTGCCGAGGTGGTCAAAGTGCCTTTTCTTTTCTTTTTTTTTTTTTTGAGTTGGAGTCTCACTCTGTCGCCCAGACTGGAGTGCAGTGACCGTTTTTCTTATTCTCTCTACCCTCAGGTGGTGTGGGAAGGGACTGTGTTCCAAGCAGTGCATTTACTGAACATACCCAGGGATTCTTTTGCAGCTGCAGCTGCTCCCTGGGACTGGTAGATGAGAGCCGAGGGCCTGAGGGGCTGGGGTGTAGCCCCACCCCTGCCCCCACCCCAGATGCTGCAGGGCCTGGCTTCAGCTCTCTTTAGCTCTGGTCCCTGGTGGCTGCCTCAGTAAGCCTTGCCCGCTGCACCCTCTGGCAAGGAGTGGCCGGAGGAAGGGATCCTGATTGAATTCTGGACTTCCCTGTCTGGGGCTGCCCCTGTGGGTGTCAATTACTACACCCAGCCGGGCTCGGTGGCTCAGCCTGTAATCCCGTGCCTTTGGGAGGCTGAGGTGAGTGGATTGCCTGAGCCCGCGGGCTCCAGACCCGCCTGGGCAACTTGGCGAGACCTCATCTCTACAATAAACCAAAAAATTAGCCGGGCATGGTAGCACGTGCCTGTAGTTCCAGCTACTTGGAAGGCTGAGGCAGAAGGATCGCCGGAGCCCAGCAGGTTGAGGCTGCGGTGGCCAGGAGTGGCCACTGCACTCCAGTCTGGGAGACAGAGTGAGACTCCAACTCAAAAAAAGGAAGAAAAAAAAAAAAATTAGTACACCCATCGTCCTGCTACCTCTTTCCTACAGCACAGGAAGAAAGAGGGTCATTTCTGAGCCCCTCCCACACATTCTTCCAAGGCCATCACTGCAGGTTGGTGTTTATGAGCACAGGGACCGGGAAGACACCTCTAACTTGCTCCTCTATTCTAATTTTGTTTCTCATTCAATCAGGTTCAAAAACCCACTTTTAATGCTTTTACTAACAGTTCCTCCTGAAAGCAGCCACTGATAATTGCAGATATCATGTATTGCAGAGCTATTTTAGATCCCAGCACCATGCCTAATTTAATGACTGTAGGCAGAATTTCACTGACTTTGGAGTCATCAGAACTGGAGCTTGGTAAAGTCACGAAGATGAGACCCCTCTCCCCACACACCCTGCCTCCCTGGTGACTGTCTGTGGCCCTCTGCTCACCTCACTCCGCTCTGCGGGATCCCCTCCAGGCACCTCATCCACACGCACCTCTGTGACTTCCACTACCATTACCTGCCAGTGACCCCAGATCTCTCTGTCTCTCCCTCCCAGATCATCTATCGCTGCCTGCGGGAATTTCCAGTTGGAGGGCTGCAGGAGTAGTCTCCTCCTCCCCACCTGCTCATCCCTCCTCCTTATCAAAAGTGCCATCATTCACCCTACTGGTTGCATGTCCAGACAGCTGAGGCTCAGAGAGGTGAAAACATGTGCCTATAAGACGGCTCGGTGGCTCAACCTGTAATCCCGCGCTTTGGGAAGCCGAGGTGAGTGGATTGCCTGAGCCCGCGGGTTCAAGACCTGCCTGGGCAACTTGGCGAGACTTCATCTCTACAATAAATCAAAAAATTAGCCGGGCGTGGTAGCGCGCACCTGTAGTTCCAGCTACTTGGAAGGCTGAGGCAGAAGGATCACCAGAGCCCAGCAGGTCGAGGCTGCGGTGGCTGGGAGCAGCCACTGCTCTCCAGTCTGAGCAACAGAGTGAGACTCCAACTCAAAAAAACAAAAACAAAAACAAAAACAAAACATGTGAGCCGGGATCGGTGGCTCAGCCTGTAATCCCGCGCCTTTGGGAGGCTGAGATGAGTGGATTGCCTGAGCCCGCGGGTTCAAGACTCGCCTGGGCAGCAAGACCTCATCTCTACAATAAATCAAAAAATCAGCCGGGCGTGGTAGCGCATGCCTGTAATTTTGGCTACTCAGAAGGTTGAGGCAGAAGGATCGCCAGAGCCCAGCAGGTCGAGGCTGTGGTGGCCGGGAGCGGCCACTGCACTCCAGTCTAGGCAACAGAGTGAGACTCCAACTCAAAACAACCACATGTGCCTATAATCCCAGCACTTTGGAAGGCAGAGACGAGAGGATTGCCTGAACCCGTGGGTTCGAGATCAACCTGGGCACACAGCGTTTGAGTGGTAAAGCCAAGCTCTAGACCCAAGCCTCACTGCTCTCAAAGCTGGGGCGAATCCCAGCACACCATGCTGCTTGGTGATGAGGTGAGCAGGCGAACTCCTCTCCACGCCTCCTCTTGACAAGTGCTGCTCCATGGGGTGTGATCTGGCTAACCTACAAACCAAAATTACCAGATTGTGATGTGCCCCACTGTGTTCCTGGTGTCGGGGATCCCAAAACACCTAGGACATAGTTCTGCTCTCTAAGATTCAGAGTCTGGTCAGGCTGAGAAGAAAAACAAAATCAGGCATGGTCATATAGTGTCTTAAGTGCTTTGACAGAGGCCAGTACATGTGCTTGTGCTCAGGGAACATAAAAAAAGCATCACTTACCTCCCACCTTGAGGATCAGAGAAGGCTCCCTAGAAGGAGGTGAGCCTTGAATTGAGTTTGGAAGGTCATATAAGAGTTAGCCAGGAAATGAGGTCTGGGGTAAATGGAAAAAACAGTTTCTTTACACTCATACATTTCTGGCACCAGAGGTACAGGTTTTTTTCTCCCACACCAGTTGGGTATCCTACAATTTAATTCTAACACTATCACACTGGAGTTAGAATCAGATCTCACAAGTTAAGGACTCAGTCCCATTAGACTCCCCCCATTTCAATAGCAAGTCCAAGCCTCCAGGACTTCCGATCAACCAGCTATAAATTGGGGATTCTGACGCCCCCCTCCTTGGATTCTGTAATTTGCTAGAACAGTTCACAAATCTCAGGGAAGTATGACTTAGGTTTCCAAATTCCTTCTAAAGGATGCAACTCGGGAACAGTCATATAGAAGAGATGAAGAGAGAACGGGTGGGCGGGCGAGTGGAGCTCCACTCGCCCTCCCAGCACCACCATGGTTTAGCAATCCAGACGCACATCGAGTCTCATTATTCAACAGTTTTTATAGAGCTTAAGAGCCAGCACCAGTCAGGCATGGTGGTTCACACCTGTAATCCCAGCACTTTGAGAGGCAGAGGTGACAGGGTTGCCTGATCCCTGGGATTCAAGACCAACCTGGGCAACATGGTGAGACCTTGTCTCTACAATAAATCAAAAAATAGGCTGGGCGTGGTGGAGCACACCTGTAGTTCCAGCTACTTGAAAGGCTGAGGTGGAAGGATCCCTTGAGCCCAACAGGTCGGGCTGCGGTGGCCGTGAGTATACCACTGCACTCCAGCCTGGGTGATAGAGATTCCTACTCAAACAAACAAACAAAAAGATCCAGTTCTCACTCTCCTTCCTAGAGGTTGAAGGATAGGGGGTTGGGGTTTGAAATATTTGTTGATGCTCCAACAGTTCTAGGTAGGATCTTGTGCCATTTATGCTCCAGAATTTTTGGCCAAAAAATAAAACACGAACACCCCCCCCCCCCCTCACAAATAAACCATACAAAAAACTAAACCAGCCAAATAAACAAACCAAACCCAAAACAGAAAAGCCCCTAGATTTTCATTGTTTTTGGGGATGTATGAATCATTCTGAACCATGCCTGTGCCCGGGCATAGAGTTTGACTTACTCTCAAGGTAGTCGTGTGATAAAGAGGAATTGAACACTTGGTGGAGATTAAAAGCCAATCTCAGTTTTGTCCCGCACTGAGATCTGTTCAATCTTTTTTTTTTTTTTTTTT
>NW_007074683.1:112824-123363 GCF_000164805.1 Carlito syrichta | reverse complement strand
GCCTCCCAAAGGTGCGGGATTACAGGCTGAGCCACCGAGCCCGGCTTTTTTTTTTGAGTTGGAGTCTCACCCTGTCACCCAGGCTGAAGTACAGTGGCCCACTCACAGCCACTGCAGCCTTGACCAACTGGGTTCAGGCAATCCTTCTGCCTCAGCCTTCCAATAGCTGGAACTACAGGCGCACACTACCACACCTGGTTAATTTTTTTTATTTATTGTAGAGACGAGGTCTTGCCAGGTTGCCCAGGCTGGTCTCAAACCCCTGGGCTCAGGCAACCCTCTCGTCTTGGCCTCCCAAAATGCTGGGATTACAGGCTTGAGCCACCATGCCTGGCCAGATCTGTTCATTCTTTTTTTCTTTTTTTTTTTTTTTGAGTTGGAGTCTCACTCTGTCACCCACCCTGCAGCCCCAGCCTGCTGGGTTCTGGCGATCCTTCCGCCTCAGCCTTCCAAGTAGCTGGAACTACAGGTGTGCGCTACCACGCCCGGCTCATTTTTATTTATTGTAGAGATGAGGTCTCACCAAGTTGCCCAGGGGGGTCTCGAACCCGAGGGCTCAGGCAATCTACTCACCTCAGCCTCCCAAAGGCGCAGGATTATAGGCTGAGCCACCGAGCCCGGCTGATCCGTTCATTCT
This sequence comes from Carlito syrichta, assembly GCF_000164805.1. NCBI lineage: Eukaryota > Metazoa > Chordata > Mammalia > Primates > Tarsiidae > Carlito > Carlito syrichta. The sequence continues at coordinate 122,726 of NW_007074683.1, read as the reverse complement.
TAATGGACAAATGTTTGCTGCTTTGTGAGCCAAAAGGTGACAGAATTGGCCCTATTTTAGTTCAACAGGGAAAAGATCAAAAATTACACATTTCAACATAACTGGTACATTCAATATTTTATTTTTAGTTTTTAGTTTTTTATAGAGACAGTCTCACTATGTTGTCCAGGCTGGTCTTGAACTCCTAACCTGAAGCCAGCCTCTTGCCTTGGCCTCCCAAAGGCCTGAGATTACAGGTATGAGCCATCATGCTCAGATACATTTAATATTTTTAAATGATATAAAAATTGTCACCATACTTGGCCTGAAGACAACCTGTAATTCTAGCACTGTGGGAGACAGAGGTGGGAAGATTGCTTGAGGCCAGAAGTTCGAGAACTGCCTGGGCAACATAGTGAGACATTATCTCTAAAAAAAAAAAAAAGTTAGTCATATAAAACAAAGATAAAACAAAGTGGGGATAATGATACTTCCTCACGGAGTTGTGAGGAGGGTAGAATGAGATAAATGTGCAAAGGGTTGCACAGTGCCAGGCACACGAGGGACACTGATGGGCAAGTCCTCAGGGTTGGGACCACAGCTGGTGTGGGAGTGTCCTGCACCTCCAGTAAGGAAGAAGGCCAAATGAGTCTTCAAAATGTAATTCTAAGAATCGGTTTGTTGGCCGGGTTCAGTGGCTCAGCCTGTAATCCCAGCACTTTGGGAGTCTGAGGAGAGAGGATTGCCTGAGCCCGTGGGTTCGAGATGAGCCCGGGCAACTTGGTGAGACCTTGTCTCTACAATAAATCAAAAATTAGCCGGCATGGTAGCATGTGCCTGTAGTTCCGGCTCCTTGGAAGGCTGAGGCAGAAGGATTGCCAGAGCCCAGTAGGTAGACCGGAGTGGCCGTGAGCACTGCTACCTGTACCTCCTGCCTGGGCAATGAATGAGACTCCAACTCAAAAAAAAAAGCAATTGGCTTGCAGGCCTGTGCCCTGTGTATGTTCTCTGCTGGTGCACTGGTGGGCATGGACTCTTGTCCACATGAAAGCACACACAGACTCAGGGTTTGGTAAAGCCGGAGCACAACTCAGAGACCAACTGGATCAACCCACATCACATGAAGACGACTGGGGCCTGGAGAGGGGAGGGATGACCCAAGGCCACGTGACTCATAACCCTTTGGGCAAGCTGGGACTAGAAGCCAGGCCTCCTAGTCTGTCATCCTTTGTCCCTTCCCCTGTGCTGCCCAGGCCAGCTCGGCAGCTCCTCAGCCGCAGCCTTTTCAGTCCACATCTGGCCTAGAGGGAAAGTGGGTGCAAGGTCACACAGCCCCTGGAAGCTCACCTCTTAAACCCCTGAGGGTACACGGGGGGAGGCTGTGTCTGCAAAGGCTTCTGGGAGGAACTTCCATGGCACTTAGAGAGTCCACAGCCGTGAACTGCACCTTCTCATCTGGACCCTTCTCAAAGTCGAGTCGCAGCAGGAGGGAGAAAAATTGGAGGTGCCAAGAGCCACAGGCTCTGAGCAAACCATTCCCAGGTCTGGGCGAACAGGCTCCCAGAGACCCTCAGGGACATCGCTGTCCGTGAAAAGCCGCAGCTTGCTGTTACTGTTTCAGTAACGGGGTCAATATTTCTATATTCGGACACCGTGCCGTCTCTCGGCTTCCCGAGGGCTTGAGTTCTCTGGAGTCTAGTCTCATAATCCACATCTCCTTTCCCCGACAAAAGAGCTGGCCGGCCCAAGTGGGTGAGGGGCGGGGCTGTCCCTGTTCTCCTTCAGTGTCAAGAGGGAGAGGGCGCCCCCATCTGGCGACAGGGAGAAGGCAGGGCTGAGCAGGGCGCAGGATCCTCTACTGTGGGTCTTGTCCCTGAGTGCCCCTCAGAACCACCTGGGGAACATCCCTAAAATTCAGAAACCTGGACCCCAACCAGAGCCCTCAAATCAGGAGGCCCCAGGTGTGGCTCAGGCTAAAAAAAAAAAAAAAAAAAAGATTGCCAGGGCGGTGGCTCACGCCTGTAATCCCAGCACTTTGAGAGGTGGAGGCAAGAAGATTGCCTGAGCCCAGGGGTTCAAGACCCGCCTGGGCAACTTGGTGAGTTTACTGATCACAGTAAATCAAAAAATTAGCTCGGTGTGGTGGTGCACGCCTGTAGTTCCGGCTAATTGGAAGGCTGAGGCGGAAGACTCACCCGAGCCCAGCAGGTTGAGGCTGTGGTGGCTGTGAACGTGCCACTGCACTCCAGCCTGGGCAACAGAGTGAGACTCTCACTCAAAAGCAAAAAAAAAAAAGTTATATGGGGCTTCTGATCAACACCCAAGTTGAGAACTGCAGGGGATTGAGATTTGAGATCAGAGATGACGTGTCACAAATAACTTCTTGCTAATAATAGTCAAGGAGTCAACATTTGCAAATCATGTGTCTTTCAAAATATAAATATATAAATCAGAGGAGGTTTGAGGCTGTTCCTCTAACTTTTCCTTTCCCTTGTATTCTCGGAGAGAAGGCTGGCCTGGTGGCTCTACCAGCAAACCTGCAGCCTTCCCCTGTCACAGCTCACTTGAGAAGGTTTCAGATTGGTCTAGTGCTTTAGTGGTTTCCCAAAAGCTTTGGGCTAAGTTCAAATGGGAGACTCCCCTGCAAGTGTATCTCAAAAGCAGGCGTCCACATTATATTTCCCAGCAAGAAGTACCCCCTACAGTAGTTGCTCTCTATTTTAACAAGCATGGGAGCCCCCGGGGACTGTGCTAAAGAGCAGATTCTGATTAGGAGGTTGGGGGTGGGCCAGAGAGTTTGCCTTTTTTTTTTTTTAATTGGAGTCTCACTCTGTCACTGCTGGAGTGCAGCAGCATGATCAGGCCACTGCAGCCTCGAACTACTGGGCTCAGGCAATCCTTCCACCTCAGTCTTCCAAGTAACTGGAACTTCAGGCATGCACCACCATGCCTGGCTAATTTTTTGATTTATCGTAGAGACGAGGTCTTGCCAGGTTGCCCGGGCTGGTCTCAGACCCCTGGGCACAGGCAATCCTCTCACCTCGGCCTCCCAAAGTGCTGGGATTACAGGCTTGAGCTACCGTGCTCGGCTAGAGTCTGCCTTTCCAACAAGCTTCCAGGGATGCCTGGTTGCTCCACCCTGAACACACGCGAGGGTCTAACCACTTGCAACACTGCCAGCTATCATCAGATCGGGGTGCTTCCAGAAAGGAGGTTCCATAGCTAAAGCGACCAGCCATCCTGGTTTGTCTGGGGCTGAGGGGTTTCCTGGGACAAGAAACTTTCAGTTTGACACCGGGAACGGTCCCAGACAAACAGGATTCTTGGTCACCCTGTGCACAGCCATGGCCAGTATGATCAGTCAAAGTGAAGTCTCGAAACAGACATCTGAAAAAGGCTCAAGAATGCTTACAAAGGAACAAACAAGGTGTTATACATCCATCTAGGGTAGAAAAAGTACTTTTAGAGAGCACCAAGGAAACGCAGATCAAATCACGGTCACGATGAAGTGGGCTTCTTGAGAGCTGAGCTCTGAGATGCATCAGGATGAAGGTAGGGACTCCCTCCTATGCAAGCCACTTTGGCTAGTGTTGATTTCACCTGAGGCCATTTCATCTGAATAGTCAAAACCCGCCGGACCAAGAACATCATGTTCACACACACACAAAAATAGATATTGGTGTGGATAAGGCCAAAAGGGAACACTTATATACATTGGTGGGAATGTAAATTAGTACATCTTTGGAAATCAGCATGAAGATTTCTCAAAGAACTAAAAATAGATTTATCCTTCCACCCAGCAATCCCACCACTTGGTATCTACTCAAAGGAAGAGAGATTGTTATAAAAAAGGACACCTGCATCTGCATGTTTATAGCGGCAAAGATGTGGAATCAGTCTAAATGTCCATTAGCCAGGTGTGGTGGTACATATCTGTAGTCCCAGCTGCTCAGGAGGCAAGGAAGAAGGATCACCTGAGACCGGGAGGTTGAGGTTGCAGTGAACCGTGATTGTGCCACTGCAGTCCAGCCTGGGTGATAGAGTGAGACTTTGACACAAAGCAAACAAAAACAATGTACCCTAATAGGAGTGACAAGTACACTTAAAGCCCAGACTTCTTACCACTATACAAAGCAGCCATGTAATCAGACATCATTTGTATCCCTGAAACTATTAAAATAAATTATATTTAAAAAATTGTGGCTGGGCACCATGGCTCATGTCTATAATCCCAGCACTTTGAGAGGCTAAGGTGAGAGGGTTGCCTGAACCCATGGGTTCTAGGCCAGCCTGGGCAACTTGGTGAGACCTCATCTCTACAATAAATCAAAAAAATTAGCCGGGCGTGGTAGCGCGCGCCTGTAGTTCCAGCTACTTGGAAGGCTGAGGCAGAAGGATTGCTGGAGCCCAGCAGGTCGAGGCTGCAGTGGCCAAGAGCATGCCACTGCACTCCAGTCTGGGCGACAGAGTGAGACTCCAACTCAAAAAAACCAAATTGTATCCAAGCATGTGCTGGTGTATTTGTATTAAATCTTCTAGAGAATGTCACAATGGTATAATGGCCTCACCCGGCAGCTGCAGCCCTGGTCTGGATCTGGTCCTGCCTCTGCCCTGTCATGTGCCAAGTGACCTGGGTAGGAAGGGAGTATCTACCTGCCCGTGCTTGTCCTCTTTCCCTCAGGGATGGTTAGGCATGAGGGCTCTGGCAGCCCTGGAGACACACAGGACCTCACCAATACGTAAGTCTGGGAAAGTCTCATGGCTGCTTTGAGAACACACTTCACAACAAAACCCACACACAGTATATTCTGGAGCTCAGCTATGGGTTGGCCTATGGGTTTGATTCCTAGAACTTGGAGTATGTGGGTTCCCTGAGTCTGTAGAATCCTGAGATGTGGTAATAAGCCGTACCCTCTGGGACGGGGTAGAGGGAGGCTTCTTAATTATAAACTATATTAGAATAAGTGCAGCTTTACTTCCTTAGCAGTGGTTAAGATTTTAACTTTGAATTTAGGTAGAACTGAGTTCAAGTCTGGCTTTGGCATTTGCTTGCCTTCTAGAACCTTGGTTTCCTCATCTGTAAGACAGAGACAGCAATAAAGCCTCCTCCTCAGGACTGCTGTGTCTTTGCTGGCACAGTCCATGGCCCCAGAACAGTAGTTATTTTATCGCTACTGACACATCTCTCAGGCTGCGGGAGGAGGGTCGTCAGCAGGAGCCCCATGGGGGTCCCCTCTAAGGGACCAGTTGCAGTTAGCAACGGGAAGTTCCAAGATATGCCAAACCACTTGTGCCAGAAACTAGTTTGACAGAGAGCAAAATTCTTAGTTCACAGAGACTAAAGATCAGTCAACTCTTTTGTTTTTACCCAGGCTGGTCTCTGTCCTCCCACCTCAGCCTCCCAAGTAGCTGGGATCACAGGTGTAAGGCTATTAATATTATTATTTTTTGAGTTGGAGTCTCACTCTGTCACCCAAGCTGGAGTGCAGCGGCACACTCATGGCTACTGCAACGTCAACCTGCTGAGCTCAGGAGATCCTTCTGCCTCAGCCTCCCAACTACAGGCGCCCACCACAGTGCCTGGTTAATTTGATTGATTGATTGATTGATTGATTGATTGATTGTAGAGACAAGGTCTCACCAAGTTCCCCAGGCTGGTCTTGTATTCCTGGGCTCAGGCAATCCTTTTGCCTCCACCTCCCAAAGTATTGGGATTACAGGCGTGAGCCACTGTGCCTGGTTTGTTTGTAACAAGTGCTTTATTTTTGAAGAGTTTTCGTTTTATAAAGAGCTGTGAAGATAGTACAGAGAGTTCCATCTCTCATGGGAAGTCCTACACTGGCTCCCTGCAGGGTCACTGCTTGCTATGGTCGTTTTTTGGTTTTTGTCTGGCTTCCTTTTTTCTGTGGTGAGGGTCCAACCCACAAGCCAAGCTATGGGGAAGTTGTAGCTTTTCTGTTTGAAAAAACGACCCTGGTCCCCACCTGCAATCCTTCCCTCTGTGTGCACAAACACATGTGTGCACACACAACCCACCCATAGCGTGTGGCCATTCAGTATGAGCAAGACTCAGGCGACCCCAGACCGGTCTCCCCACAGGCCCTAGGTTTGACCAGAGCCCCCTGCAGGAGTCTTATGGCTTCTGGGTGGTCTGGAGGTGGGCTTTCTCAGAGATTAGTGAGCCAGACCTCTGAGAATTAATAGGGTGAGTGGGAGCATTTGGGCTTTCTCTTTTTCAGGTAAGTGGTAATGGTGACCTGAGGCTCGAGGCTTAACTACAAGGACTTTTGGTTTCCTTTCTCAGAAAATGGGAATAGACCAACATGCCAAAGCTGGGGATGTGGTAACTGGTGACGAGCAAAGCAGAAGAACAAGCAGCACAGGGCCTGGCATGTGTAAGTGGGTGCTTCGATCATGCCCGGCACTGTGGGCCACACCTGCCTCACCAGGTGCAAGTGTGGCCTCAGTCACCAGAATCTCCAGCCCTCTGCAACTGCCTGGAGTGAGGGAAGCATGAAGGAGGCAGCCTGAGGGAGCACCGCCTGGCACGAGCCTGTAGAGTTTGCTTGCCAGTCGCCAAGACCTCCTGTGTACCACGAAATTCCTCCAGAAAAATGGAAGTGCCAAGAAGAGCTTCTCATTTAAAATATGTTTCAAGGGCACTCTAGAAGACTGGTATTTACAGCAATCCATAGCAAATACTTTTACAAAAGTGATGAGTGGTTTCTGTCACAAATAATCCCCTTTCCCAAATTACACTGTGTGGTCGGTTCTGATTTCATTGTGCTTTGGGTTCAAGCAATGTATTTGGGAGTAAGATATATCTGCACGTCTCATAATATCCAACAAAGAACTTTGGAAGAATATGCAAGAGTCTAGTGTTCCCTGGAGGCCATGTGGTAGATATTCCCTGAGGAGTTTCCAGATGTTTCCTGAAAAAGAAGAGAGGAAGAGGGAGGTCTCTGCATCATGTCTCAGATCTAAGTGAGGCCAGTTCTGGAACTTGAGGCCTGTGAGGGAAGGAATTAGGTCCAGAGGCCACGGACTAGTGCCTTTCCTCTCCTTAGCTGCCTCTCTACCCTGGGCAAGTAGCTGATGGGGAGAGAGAGAGGGAAGGAAAGAAGGAGGGAAGGAGGAAAGGAGAGAAGGAGAGGAGGAGAGAGGGAGAGGGAGACAGAAGCAGAAGGGTAGTGGGCACCTGGGAGCAGTTTGCATCTGCTTATCAGTGTAGGAAAGAGATTTAAAATCACCTCGAGAACACCCATGCCTGAGCCTTGCTTCCCTTGTCTTGAACTGACAGGACAGATCAGTTATACACTTGAATGCCCTTGAATGCAGATTTGAGAATCCTCCCAGGGCAGGATGCCATGTGGGGGCAAGCAAAGCAGAAGCCAGGTGAACAAGCCAGGCCAGCTGGGGAAGTGTTTGCCCTCAGAAATACTGTCTGGGTGATCCTGCTGGAGGTTACCTAAAATACCCATCATGGTGCCTCAGTGGTCAGCAGAAAGTCTGGGGTGTTGTATTTTTCTCTAAGAATCCCAACATCCCCCCACCCTAAAAAGAATTATACTAAAAATCATAATAGCTGTTGTGTCTGAGACATCTAAGCAGGTAAGACACTACATACCTTATTCAACCTTCACTGAAACCTTGTGAGGTAGGCATTATTTCCCCCATTTCACAGGGGAGTATCTGGGACTTGGTTGCGGGAAGGGGGCATAGGTAACTGCCCTCAATCTCACCCCGCTTGAGTGTGCACAAGTCTTAGGACTCAGGACAGGGGCTCAGAACCCCTGCACCACCACATGGCCTCTCAGCATGCCACACTGCTGCAGTAGGTGAGCTCTCTGGGGTCCAGCAGGGATGACGAAGCCCAGTTAGAGGACAGGTGCCAGGCCTCATGGCACACTATTACAATAGAACTGGAAATTGGGTTGTTGTTGGTGTTTGTTTAAACCCTCTTGACACTAAACTAGTAAACCAAATAACTCTCCCTTTCAAGATTTTGGATCCCAGCAGTCCTCTCGTTTTTTGTTTTTTGTTGTTTTTTTTTTGAGTTGGAGTCTCACTCGGTCGCCCAGACTGGAGTGCAGCGGCACGCTCCCGGCCACTGCAGCCTCGACCTGCTGGACTCTGGCGATCCTTCCGCCTCCACCTTCCAAGTAGCTGGAACTACAGGCGCACGCTACCATACCCAGCTAATTTTTTGATTTATTGTAGAGATGAGGTCTCGCCAAGTTGCCCAGGCGGGTCTCAAACCCGCGGGCTCAGGCAATCCACTCACTTCGGCCTCCCAAAGTGCAGGATTACAGGCTAAGCCACCAAGCTCGGCCTAGTTTTTATCTGCCACTTGCCACCCTGAGTCAAATATTAAATGTCTTTATGCCTCAAGTTTCCCACTGGTAAATTCCCCTGGGCTGTTGTGAGACATAATGATGCTTACCCAGTGTCTGGCCTGAGAGCTCAGTAAGCAGCTGTTCTGAGAACTGGAGGGAACAGGCTATAGCTTTCAGCTTTCCTTTCTGTCCAGGAATGTTCTCCCTATCAAAAAAGGCAACAGCGCTGAGATTGCTCTCCTGCCAGGTTTCATCAAGGGACTAACACTGATAGCAACAAAAAAGGGCGTGTAGCTCTTCCTTCTGGACTGAATCCAGACTCAAGTTTGTTGTGGAATCCTGGGAGCTCATTACCTGCCTTGACTGTGGAATAGGCCCATGCTGGTGCCTAAGTCTTTTGGTTCTGTCCCCTTAAGTCAAAACAAAAGTTCCTTCTCTGACTTTCTCCTGAACTCTCCTCACACTAAGCAGATATATGCCACACCACCCACTCGGCCGCCCACTGCCCCTTTGGATCCCTGCAGGCCTCCACTTTGTATCTGCCACTCGCCACCCTGAGTCAAATATTAAATGTCTTTGTGACAAGTTTTCCACTGGCAAATTCCCCTGGGCTGTTGTGAGACACAATGAGATGATACCCACTGATCTAGGTCTGGGCTGGGTTGCATTCAGATTGGCTATGGTCACCGCCTTCACAGTAGCACAGTCCACCAGGGCCCTCACTGATGACTGATACAGGGAAGGTGTGGGCTGTGGAGAACCATGTGATCCTATGGGGTGACCTGTCATGAGGGTAACATGAAGTCAGCTGCAGACTGATGCCATGTGAGTGGTGCCAATGGGGGGAGAGGTCCCCAGGGCAGCACATGTGCTCTCCTGTGCACAGGAACAAGGTACAACCTGGCAGGAAGACTGGGCCTGTGGCTGCCCTGGCAGGCTGCCCAGGGCTGTCCACACACACACTCTGTCAACCCTCTCTCACCATCTGGACCTGCTGCCAGCCCTACTGGCTAGCTTCTGCCCCACTCTTAAGGAGGTCTCTAATACTCTTCAAATGACAAAATACAGTGTTTCCCCTTCTGCCCTCACCTTATTTGCTCTTTCTGCAACCTCCGGCTCTGTGGACCACTTCCACATTTTTGAAACCATTTCCTCTATGGTTACTTTCTTATTCTCTCCTACCCCTCTGGTCACTTTCCTTGGTCTCCTTCGCTGACTTTTTCCTCCTCCTGCACAGAATAACTTCCAAGCTCCCTTCCGGTTACCCTTCTTGCTCTGCCACTTTCTTGGGCACGTTCATTCCCACACCTGGCTTCTGTTATTACTTCACTCCCAGTTCTGTCTCCAGCCTAGATTACTTTGTTGAGACTCTGTATCCAACTGCCTATTGGCCAGTTCCCCGTAGGTACTGGGGCTCCATGAACTCAGTATCACCCACCCCCAAACTGTGTTTCCCCCAGCATTTCCTTCCATGGTTGACTATTATAAGCAAAGAATCTCTCCTTTTTTTTTTTTGAGTTGGAGTCTTACTCTGTCGCCCAGTCTAGAGTGCAGTGGCCGCTCCCAGCCACCGCAGCCTCGCTGCTG
>NW_007074683.1:106638-112804 GCF_000164805.1 Carlito syrichta | reverse complement strand
GCCCAGGCGGGTCTCGAGCCCGCCGGCTCAGGCAATCCACTCACCTCAGCCTCCCAAGGCACGGGATTACAGACTGAGCCACCGAGCCCGGCTCTCCTTTTTTTTTCTTTCTAGAAGACACTACTACCATCCGTCACTCAAACCAGAAATTCTCTCTATTTAACCTATGTACAGTTGATCACCATGTCTCACCTAATCTACCTCCCAAACATTTCTGGACTCCTCACTCCCACAGCAATTGCCTTACTGTCATTTCCTTCAGATTGCTGCCATAGCCTCCCACAGTGTATTCCTATGCCCCCACACTCATTTTCTGCCAGAGAGGTCTTTCTAGAGCACATCTCTGGTAATGATTGTCTGCTCAAAGCTTCCAATGAAACTCCATCACCTTCAGAGGACCGCCTCAGCTCTTGGGTCTTCCTGCTCACCTAAATACCTGCCTCACAAGTAACAAACCACATTTCTCTTTGGTCTATCAGCCCAAACTACAGGCTCCATACTTTCACCCACAGTTCCCCTTCTCCTGATTCCAACTCCTCCTTTAGATGTGGCTCAAGTGTCACCTCCTCGGGAACATTTGTCTTGACCTGCACATCCTGATATCCTCATCAGAGTCTGGTCCCTCTCCTTTGCATTTTAGGCAAAGCTCTTTCAGAGCAATTATCATACTACATAGAGCTGATTTACACCTGTTCCTCCTTTCCAGTGGGACCTCTTTGAGGTCAAGGTCTGGTATTTCATCTTTCTATCTCCAGCACCTATCACTATGCCCGTCACTCAATAAATGTTGCTGGTGAGAGAGTAAAGGGACAGGGTGTTGAAAGACCTAATGCAGACATAACTACTAAATAAAAACTGTCATCCAGGGTCAGACCATTGACTAAACAGTCCAGTTTTCCAGCTGACAGCAGTTCGAAAGTCTTACCAATGACTTTTTGGTGAAAGGGAATAGACTCTTAACAATCAAATCAGGAAGAGTTGTTTAAGGTCACTGATTGATTGACTGAGCTGGGGTCTCACTCTGTCACCCAGGATGGAGTGCAGTGGCACAATCACAGCTCACCGCAGCCTTGATCCCTTGGGCTCAAGCAATCCTCCAGCCTCAGCCTCTCAAATAGCTGGGACTATAGGTGCACGCCACCATGCCCAGGTAATTTTTAAAAAAATTTTTCTAGAGATGAAGTTTCACTATGTTGTCCAGGTTGGTCTTGAACTCCTGGGTTCAAGTGATCCTCCTGGGCCTCCCAAAGTGCTGGGATTACAGGCATAATCGCTGCACTGGGCCTTTACATCTCATTTTATGGGGTCCAGAGAGGTAAAATGGATTCTGTAGGTCACACAGCTCATTAAGATAAAATTAGAAGAGCCTGGGTACCTGGAATTCAAGCCCACTGCTCCTACAATTTCACTGTGCTGACTCCTGATGGGAAAACTAGGGGTATTTTCTCCTAATGTCCCTTAAAAACACATTATGGCCTTGTCTTAGGCCCGTCAGGCTTCTGTTACAAAATACCTTAGACTGGGTAAATTATAAATAACAGAAACTTATTACTTACAGTTCTGGACACTGAAAAGTCCAATGTCAAAATGTTGGCAGATTCAGTGTCTGATGAGGTCCCAGCCCTCATAGATGGTACTGTTTAGTTCTCCTCTCAAGGCAGAAGGGGCAAACAAGCTCCTTCAGGCCCCTTTTATAATGGGCTCATCCCATTCCTGAGGATGGAGCCCTCATGACCTAATCACCTCCCAAAGACCTCACCTCTTAATACTATCACTTTGGGGGTTAGGTTTCAACTTATAAATTTGGGGAAGACACGAATGTTCAGGTTCTAGCAAGCCTCATCATCCACGATCACCATTCTTCTTATTCAATTTATATTATTGTATTCTTAGAGATAAAAAAAATCTTGAATTTATAAATAATATGAAAAACCCTGTGAAATTTGTGACTGGCTTTCTTTGTTTGAAAGTTTATCCTTGTATTGAGCAGGCTGGGCACTGAACAGAAATATGCTTTTCTCTAACTTGTACCCTTGGGTGCAAGTTTGAAACTATCCCTCGTTAAAATGTGGTGGAGCCTGAAATTAAATACTGTTTGCTTTCAAAGATAAATTTATTTTCATCATATTCTTCCATCAGCTGCATGCCATTAAATCCAAAACTGTCTTAGTCTGCATCTTGTCCTTTTTATATCAAGTGGTGTGTCACTATTTTTTTTTTTTTTTTTTGAGTTGGAGTCTCACTCTGTCACCCAGACTGGAGTGCAGTGGCCACTCCTGGCCACTGCAGCCTCGACCTGCTGGGCTCCAGCGATCCTTCCACCTCAGCCTTCCAAGTAGCTGGAACTACAGGCGTGCGCTACCACGCCCGGCTGATTTTTGATTTATTGTAGAGATGAGGTCTCACCAAATTGCCCAGGCGGGTCTCGAACCCGCGGGCTCAGGAAATACACTCACCTCGGCCTCCCAAAGCCCTGGGATTACAGGCTGAGCCACCGAGCCCGACCTGGTGTGTCACTATTAAGAACAGTCTGCATAACACCTTATTCTTTCTTTTAGAACATGGGTGTTTACTGAACACATACTATGTTATATACCTTCAAAAAAATCTTTTAGTTTCTAATTATTATAACCAAAGAATTTCTCCTTTTTTCTTTCTAGAAATCTTTATTAATCACTTTAAATAATTTCCATAATCCCTGACTTCAAATTGCTCCAAGTAATTGTGGAGATAAGATTTGTACACAGTGTTGTATCTGATTTTAAATTCTCAATATGCAAATCTTGGGGTCTCCCTATAAGGACAGGCCTCTGCAGGTGTACTAGTGCTGATATACTGGTTCCTTGTTTGTCACACAGTGATGTGCAGCCCTCTAGTGGGTCTTTAATGTAATGTAAAAAGGGAAGGTGAGGACACAAGCCATGGCTGTTTTTCATTCATTCATTCAATATAAAAATGTTGAGTGTCCTCTATGTTCCAGGTACTCTTTCAGTGCTGGGAATATTGCAGAGAATAAAGCAAACAATAAAATCAGATGCATTAGTTATCTAAGACCAAGAAGACAGAGAGAGAACAAATTCGGGATAAGATAAGGAACTTGATTTTGAACATGTTAAGTTTGAGTTGTCCATTAACCTTCCAAGTACCTTTTTTAAAAAACTATTCTGTGTCTCTGGGGACACCTATTCGGCACCTGTGGTAGAAACACATAGTGTAGATGCTCTCTTATTTGAGATTTCACCAAATGTAAAGGAAAACTGACACTTAGCAAGAAAAGTATGAAGATTTAGACTGTGGGCATGGGGAGAGTGGTTGTAGAGAAATCTAAGGGTTGGCCCACTCTCATGGAGTTGCTCTTCTTAGTTCTGTATTTATTTGTTTGTTTGTTTGTTTTTGAGTTGGAGTCTCACTCTGCCGCCCAGGCTGCCATGCAGTGGCATGCTCACGGCCATCACAGCCTCAATCTGCTGAGCTCAGGTGATCCTTCTGTCTCAGTGTTCCAAGTAGCTGGAACTACAGGCACGTACCACCATGCCCAGCTAAGTTTTTGATTTATTGTAGAGATGAGGTCTCAACAAGTTGCCCAGGCTGGTCTCAAACCCGTGGGCTCAGGCAATCCTCTCACCTCAGCCTCCCAATCCTGGGATTATAGACGTGAGCCATCACACCCAGCAGTTCTCTCTTTAAATGTAATCATCTCAGCTCTTTGTTTTCTTCTTAATTCTCACCTTGTCCTGATTGAATTTCTCTGGTACTTACATTACATCTATCTCCCCCACCTCCCAGGCTGTAGTCCAGTCCTACTCACTGTTGTATTCTTAGCATCTGGCACCTGGCTGGGCCTCAATTTATATTTGTTGGAAGACGAATTTTCTACTTAATAGGACAAACAAGACAGATGCACATGAGAAGCTGGTAATAGAGCCTAGCATATGTCTAAATGAGAAAAGGACACAGCCAATTACACTTGGGAGTAGTTAGGAGACCACAGTGTGTTGAAGTCCATCAGGTAAAATTTAAGAGAAGAAATTGGGCATGAGCTGAGGCCTAAAGATTGGATGGAATATGAATATGGGAAGGGTGTTTCCTGTAACCTGTCCTTGATTGACTCCCATATGCTCCTCAGCCCCCAGTGTCTGTTTCTAGTCTAGTGGTCTCTGCTTGACTGTTCTGCCCACCTCCCACAATGATGTGGGCTAACTCTGGCCACTTAATATGATTTGTCATGCCATGACTAAGCTGCTCTTTTCCTTATCATAACCTTTTTAAAAATGTACATCCAGCATATCAATACCTATGATTGTCCATAGCAAGTGCTCAATAAATATTTGTTGAATGAACACATGTTCCTGGGAGCTATTCTTCATACTCCTGAGATGGCACTTTCCCAGATATTTAGTCTCTGCCACAGTGCTGGGGCATTTCAAAATAGAGTCCTTGAGGGCACACTCCAAGCCCCTGCAAAATGATTAATAAGTGGGTTTCTCAGATTTTTTATTTAATAAAGCTTTACTATATGCTTGCTCTAGAACAGAACTTACGCTAGCTACAGGGAACTTGGAGTTCAGTTACTGTAAGGGCCATGTAAACCAGTAATGATAGTAATAGGTTAAGTGTTGATTTATGTACAAAGTGGTCTGTGAACACTGTAGATAGAAGACTGACTGTCCAAGTGTGCTAGAGAGGCTTCAGAGTAAAGTTGGAATTGAATCTTGAAGGATAAGTTGTGTTCCCTGGACAGACATGATTGGAGTGGGTTAGGGAATGGGGTGGACAGTATTCCCGACAAATGCAATAACAGGTACAAAGACAGCAGTGGTGATGAGGAGCTGAGAAAGTGTGCTGGGTTTGCAACAAAGGTTAAGACAGAAGAGAGGCCAGAGAGAAGGTGCCAGACTGGATTTGGATCAGGATAGTCAAAGAACTGTCTTAGGCAGTTTTGTGTTACTATAACAGAATATCACACTGGGTAATTTATAAACAATAGAAGTTTATTTGGCTCATAGTTTTGGAGACTGGGCAGTCCAAGATAGAGGGGCAGCATCTTACAATGACCTTTTCGCTGAGTCATAAAATGGTGAAAGGCCTGGTGGGAGAAGCAGCAAGAGAAGGTTGAACTCGCTTTTGTAACGAACTCACTCCTGCAGTAAAGACATTAATTCACTCATGTAGGCATAGCCCTCATGACCTAATTACCCATTAAAGGGTCCCACCTCTCAATGCTGTTGCACTGGAGATTAAGTTTCTAACACATGAACTCTGGATGATACACTCAAACCATAGCAAGCTCCATGGATATCAATCAGTAAGAGGCACTAAAACACAAAATCCATCCAATTAACTCAGCCACTTGTAGCACCTTACATAACTTTGGAACCTAAATTGGTACTGTTCCTTTGAGATAAGACAATGCCCTTGAATGTTAATTTTAAAATTCTCCTGGCTGGCAATTCCAATTACCTTATGTTATGTTCAGTGCATGTAATAAATTCCTTAGTTCCTTTCAATCCCATGCTGAACAGATATTTAAAGAAAAATGACCTATTTATGCACTGCCAAGTTATTAGCTTTCTGGTTATTCCTCCAATAAACCCTGGATGACAGCCTCTAGGTACCCTCTCCCAAGGAAACATTTGGATGGGTAAGCTGAAAATGTTGGTTTGTGTGGGTCTCCAAAAGGGTCTGTTAGGGTATGGATAGGGTGAAGGTGGCTGGATGGAGAGGCGAGGAGAGGTGCAGCACCGGTAACCCAGAGATCCAAGTAATGCAAAGAATTGCAACACACAAAGAAGCAAGGAAAGAAAAGTTTATTTAAAAGTAAATTAGAGAGCGAAAGAGAAGGGAGAGAGAAGGTTCACCTTCCCAAGGTGGGGGAGGGGACCAAAGCTCGGATGGTGACACTCATAGCTCAAAGAGCACATGGCCACACCAGAGTCTAGCAAGGCAATGGCTGCTGGTTGCTTGTGGTTGAGTCCTTTAAACCATTCCTCTAGGTGGGGGAGGTTATTAAGGTGATTAGGTGGTGGTCTGCTCCACGTTATCACAAAGGGGCAGGCAGGCACAGGTACTGATGTAAGGTGATGGACAGCAGGCAGATAGGTGGGTTAGTCACATGATTGCTGCCATGGTGGGGTTTATTTGTGCCACACAGGTCACAAAGGGCTGA
>NW_007074683.1:61504-106618 GCF_000164805.1 Carlito syrichta | reverse complement strand
AAAGTTTACTAGAGATTATTATGCTAAATCATGAATTGAAAGGTTGGGCTGTCCTGGTCTTGCATCTGATGGAGATTTGCTGAGGGGGGATGGGATAGGCTGCTGCTTCTCCTGTAGTAGATCGAATGTCTGAACACTTTCTAATGGTTATGCTGAGACAAAAAGACTAAACTAAGAATAAGCTAAGTTTTTTTTTAGGTTTCTATAGGTACCACCTTCCAGGGTCTATGTTCAACGATTATCAGTTAATTATGAAGTACTGTCAACTAATTTTTTTTCTGAGTTGGAGTCTCACTGTGTTGCCCAGGCTGGAGTGCAGTGAAACACTCATGGTCACCAAAACCTCGATTGGCTGGGTTCAGGCAATCCTTCCACTTCAGACTTCCAAGTAGTTGGAACTACAGGCGTGTGTTACCATGCCCAGCTCTTTTTTTTGATTTATTGTAGAGATGAGGTCTCGCCAAGTTGCCCGGGCTGGTCTCGAAACCCTAAGCTCAGGCAATTCACTCGCCTCCGCCTCCCAAAGAGCTGGGATTACAGGAAGAAGTACCGAGCCCGCCGTGTACTCAGCCCTCACCAGGTCTTCCGCGCGACCCCACCCAGCTTCAGGGAACCGAACCTGAGAGAAGAGGATGGGTAGTGGGAGGGGTTAGAGTGCAAAGGACAGGAGGGAGGTAGTTGAGGTGGTGTGCTAGAGTCTGAGGAAAAGTCCCCGGAACTCGGTTACCTTGGCGACCTTAGCCGGAGGGATCCAAAGCTGTCGCAACCTGCCGGTTGCCGCTTCTCTCCTCCCACTCACTCTTTGCTTTAGCTCCGCCTCCTTGTGCCTAGAGGCTGGAAGCCGACGCCGACCCCGACGCTGACGCGGTTGCCTAGCGACACACTTTTCCCAAGATGCTTAGGGTGTTGTTGTGGTCTTCCTAGCCAATAAGAGGGCGAAGCGAGCTCGCCGCCTGCCAATAGGCTACTAGGCCGAGCCCGCGACGGTTAAACGGGAAGGAAGGCCAGGGTGGCCGGTCAGTGCGGCTTGAGGGGCTCTCTGGGTGTGCGGCGGGTGTCCTGAGGCGCCACCTGCGGGAGGCAGTGCGAGTCCGGCGGCGAGTCCGGCCATGCCGTCCCGGGCGGAGGACTATGCAGTGCTGTACACCATTGGCACAGGCTCCTTTGGCCGCTGCCAGAAGATCCGGAGGAAGAGTGACGGCAAGGTGAGCGCGGGCCTCTTCCCTGTGCCCGCCCCTGCTTAGGTTTCGTCAGCCCGGGGGCGAGCGCACCAAAGGGAACCGAGGGGCCTGGGGGACTGGGTGCCTGGAAGACTCTTCCGTTTCCCCTGTGTCGCTTAAAGGATGGGAGACCACGTCTTCGATATTTTTTCCCCCCACCTTTTGCCATTTCTCTCCAAATTCCTCTCTCCTGCTTTGACTTGCTGAGGGCCTTCCGCTGGCGACGGGTAGCAAACTCTTGAACTGTTGTTAGGGAAGAAGCCTTGTATTTGTAGTCGGAAGTGTCTTAAAATATCCATTATGCGGATTATTGGATTCACATTTCCCAGTGTGTGTAGGTAGATCTCCTACAGAAAGAAACATTGGAGAGAATGCCTGGCTACTGCTGGAGGGATCCCTTACTAAGGTCTCATTCTGGGAAAGCTTGACCGGTTGAAAAGGTCAGGGACTTTGAGCACCTCTACCCCAGTTTTGACCAGAGTACCTTTTTTGCCAACCTCCCACTAAGCAACTGAGGGGAATGGACTGAGGGAGGCTTCTGTGCCTCATCCTCCTCTTTGCCCCGGAGCATCGTGTACTGTTTAAAAGATTATGGAAGTAAACTCGGGGCTCCTGAAGTTTACTGAGCTAAATTAGATTATAAGGACCTTGATTGTAGGATATATGTAAAAGGAAGGTCATTTTTCATTCTTTTTTGAGCATAACAAGTTCATTCATAACTAGGAAATTCTTATTTCAGATATTAGTTTGGAAAGAACTTGATTATGGCTCCATGACAGAAGTTGAGAAGCAGATGCTTGTTTCTGAAGTAAATTTGCTTCGTGAACTGAAACATCCAAACATCGTTCGTTATTATGATCGAATTATTGATCGAACCAACACAACGCTGTACATTGTGATGGAATATTGTGAAGGAGGGGATCTGGCTAGTGTAATTACAAAAGGAACCAAGGAAAGGTAAATGTAATCTTTTAAATGTAAGCTGAAAATGGGTCTGGTTTCATTTCTGTTAAGCATCTTGCTTTAGGATCAGGTACGAAGTACTCAGTGATATGGAAGAGTGTACTTGTATTTGGTAAGTCCACAGTACTTTAGGAAATTCTTGATTTATTTTGTATCAAAAGAATAACTTATTTCCCTATTTGCACATTAGATAATTTACATTATCCCATCTTTGTAGTTATTTTATTTGGAAGTTATGCGCTGTATAACTTTTGGTTTCAGACAATACTTAGATGAAGAGTTTGTTCTTCGAGTGATGACTCAGTTGACTCTGGCCCTTAAAGAATGTCACAGACGAAGTGATGGTGGTCATACTGTACTGCATCGGGACCTGAAACCAGCGAATGTTTTCCTGGATGGCAAGCAAAATGTCAAGCTTGGAGACTTTGGGCTAGCTAGAATATTAAACCATGATACAAGTTTTGCAAAAACATTTGTTGGGACACCTTATTACATGTCTCCTGTAAGTATTTCAGGATTTAGATTCTTTTTTAAACTTCTTAATGATAAGCAACTATGGGTTGTCTGAGCAAGGAAATTGAGTTGTTTGTTTACTACTCTCTAGTAGCCAAGAATTAATAGCACTACTTCATTTTACGTTTATATTTTTCCACATGGGCCACCAGACCAGTAAACTGTAGCGATTCAAGCTTTTAATGAATGACTATCATGCACTAAGCTCTGGGATTACAAAGCTGAAACCAGTTTTGTTTCTGTCTTCAAAATCAGTATTCCCAAAATAGGTACTGGTCATCTGCATCAAACTCACTTGGAGTGTTGTTTTTTTTTGTTTTTTTTGGTTTTTTTTGAGTTGTTATTTCTGTCGCCCAGGCTGGAGTGCAGTGGCACGCTCACAGCCACCCTAGTGTTGACCTGCTGGGCTCTGACGATCCTTCTGCCTCAGCCTTCCAAGTAGCCGGAACTACAGGCGTATGCTGCCACACCCAGCTAATTTTTTATTTATTGTAGAGATAAGGTCTCACCAAGTTGTCCAGGCTGGTCTCGAACCCATGGGCTCAGGCAATCCACTCGTCTTGGCCTCCCAAAGTGCTGGGGTTACAGCGTGAGCCACTGAACCTGGCCTGGAATGATTTTTTAAAATGTGGAATTCTAGGCTAGGCTCCAAGGCTCAATCCATTGAATTTGGATTTCTGGGCAGGTTTGCTCCCCCCCCACCACTTTTTATTTTGGACTTGCGTGTTAATCGATTCCCAAGATGATTCCTGTGCATGCATATTCAGGGCTCAGGAAGCTTGCTCACTTTAGATAACATGTTTTTACAATGTTAACTTTTTGTACCTATTCTTTTTTGTTGCCTTTTTCTTGAAATAATTCCTCTGCAGAGTCCACCCACTTTACTTACCCATTGCCTCTATTGCTGGATATTTTATTTCTAAAATTTCTCACTATTCTAAGGAGCACTGTTCTGTACGTCTTTGTATGAATTATTTTTTCTTCCTTTTTGGTTATTTTCTTGAACTGTACTCATAAAATTAATTGCAGGGTTTTTAAAAAATTTGAGTGAATAGTGATAGCACCAATGTGTTCGTATATGAAATCTGAACAGATAAAGATGGAGAAATATTTATTAGTATCTTAGTAGTCACATTTCTAGGATTTTCCAAATATTTATTATGTAAACACACCTCATTTACTATAGTATCAAACTTTGCAAATTAATGATTTTGGTTTTTTACTAGAATTAGACATGGCTGGAATAGTGACATTTTCTCACTGTATCAGATTCCAAATAGAAAGCTTTTAGTATTAAGGAAAATTATCCAGAAGTGGTTCTTAATAAACGTGAAACCTGTGCAATTCTTTTGTTCCTCTTCCCTCCTCCTTGTAACTAGATAGGTTCAGCTTCCCTGAGACATTGTTAAAAAGTAGCATCAAACTCACCATTTGGACTTTAAAATACTAATCAGCCTCCTGGAGATTTTGTTGGTACTTTTCTCTGTTCCTCCTGTTGATAATAAGAGCTTTGGTAGACTTTTGTTACTGTAGGTGTGGAAAAAAGGCAAACAATTAAAATAGTTACTGCTGTGATTTATACAGTGGACTAAAAAAATATATAGGTACGATGACAAGCTATAATCCCAGCACTTTGGGAGGCAGAGGCGAGAGGATTGCCTGAGCCCATGGGTTCCAGACCAGCCTGGGCAGCTTGGCAAAACCTCATCTCTACAGTAAATCAAAATGATTAGCTGGGTGTAGTGGTGTGCGCCTGTGAGTCCAGCTAGTTGGAAGGCTGAGGCCGAAGGATTGCCTGATCCCAGTTGGTTGATGCCGTGGTGGCTAGAAACATGCCACTGCACTCTAGCCTGGGTGACAGAGTGAGACTCCGACTCAAAGAAAAAAATATATAAATGGATAATTCAGTTAGTGATATACGCCTGTGTCCATTTACGTGTTGGCTAGATATGTATTTTGATTATTCTGGAATTTTCTCTGGGTCTTTTAAAATGGTGTTTCTAGATTATGAATGTCTTGGGTAGAGGTCTCTCATATTCACCTTTGAATTATCTATGCCTAGCTTATAGTAAGAACTTCTGTTTGTGAATAAAAAATAAGTGAATGACTCACATATGACAAATTATATTGGGACAAGATCATTGCCTTTTTTCCACTATAAATTTGAAAATAAAATATAGGCTAAAAGCTTTGAGTTTCCATTTTTGTCTCTGGGATAATTTATAAGTTCTATTAAGTTTCTAAACAAAATAAACTCTTAACACCTTTCACTTTCTTACCTTTTTCCCCATTTAGGAACAAATGAATCGCATGTCCTACAATGAGAAGTCAGATATCTGGTCACTGGGTTGTTTGCTGTATGAGTTGTGTGCATTAATGTAAGTATGATGAAGGAGATTCCTAGTCTAAGGTTTGTTACCTCTCGCTCAATTTGCTTTTTGAGTATTCTTGCTAATGGAAAGCATATTCAAATCTGAGAGAATTATACCTTGGGTTAAAATTAAGGTAGATGGACATATTAAAATAAACTATTTACAAATTAAAACTATAACCCTGGAGGATGGGTCTTGACTGTTCAAGTTTCTTGACTGGCTAGGTGCTTTCCTAGACTGACATAATCTCAAGAGAAGAGCACATAGGTCAGGCAGGTAAGGTAAAACTACCATAAGGATATGGGAGAAATGAAACAAAGACCAAGGGGAGAGGTCTGGTGATCTGGAGAACAGGAAAGAGCTCCAATTCTTTCCCTTTTTTCTTATTTTCATCCCCCCCTTCCAATCTATTCTAAAGAGCAATAGTTCTCAATCTGGGATAGGGAAAGCAATTCTACCTTATAGGGCATTTGACAATGTCTGGAGACATTTCTGGTTGTCACAAATAGGGAGTGCTCCTGCCTCTAGAGCAGCAGTCCCCATCCTCTTTGGCATCAGGGACAATTTTTCCATAGACCAGTGTGGGGAGATGGTTTAAAGATGACTCAAGCACATTTATTGTGTACCTTATTTCTATTATTATTACATTGTAATATATAATGAAATAATTATACAATTTGCCATTAAAAAAAGGCATGAACAGAAATGGTAAATAAAATAATGGGCAGGCCACGTGTGGACTAAAATAAGTGTCGGATGCTGACTTAAAGCCTGCCACCAGATGTAGCTATACAACTGAAGTATATCAACTCACTTGCCACTCACTGATAGGGTTTTGATATGAGTCTGCAAGCAATTGATTTATTATGGTCTCTCTGTAGTCAAGTCTCACTGCTAATGTTATTGGTATTTATAGCAGTTCCCCAGTGCTAGCATCACTGCCTTGATGCCACCTCAGATCATCAGGCATTAGATTCTCATAAGGAGTATGCAACTGAGCTCTCTCACATGCATAGTTCACATTAGGGTTCACACTCCTGTGAGAATCTAATGCTGTTGATAATGTGACAAGAGGTGAACCTCAGACAGTAATGCAAGCGATGGGAAGTGATTGTAAATACAGATGAAGCTTTGCTTGCTTGCTCACCACTCACCTCCTGCTGTGTGGCCCAGTTCTTAACAGGCACAAACTGGTACCAGTCTGTGGCCTAGGGGTTGGGGACTCCTGATCTGGAGGATAAAGGTCAGGGAGGCTGCAAATTATCTTACAATGAGCATGACAGCCTGTCATAACAAAGAATTACTTGACCCCAAATGTCAATAGTGCCAAGGTTGGGAAATTTGGCTATAGAGGAATATCCCAGAAGTAAAAACATAAGTACACACTGAACCTTAAACTGTGCTTTTGATTTAGTTCTTATTATTTATTTTCATTTTTATATTTTGAAAATTTCTTTTTTTTAAATCCCAGGCCTCCATTTACAGCTTTTAACCAGAAAGAACTAGCTGGGAAGATCAGAGAAGGCAAATTTAGGCGAATTCCATACCGTTACTCAGATGAATTGAATGATATTATTACAAGGATGTTAAATTTAAAGGTAAAGATTATAAGATTATATATTGTCTGTTTCTAGCTCTCAGTTAAATGTTAGAGTATATATTCTCTCTTGTAGAGCAATGGAAACTGAAGAAACATTAAATATACTTTCTTAGCTAAATATACTCTGTTAACACAAGTGAAAACATATGTAAATCTGGCAAATTGCACATCCTTGCTGGCCTACCTTCTGCGCTTTATTTCTTCTCCCATTCTGCCATGCTAACAGATGGTTGGTAGCAAGGAAAGATTGCAAAAAGAATTGAAATCCTCAGTTCCCCTTGTCGTAGCCTACCTCACAGTGGCAGGTAGTAAGGGAAGGGGCAAAAGGAGTCGAGGAAAAATAACTTGAATAAAGAGATTGTGTGGAAATACTCTGGCCACAGAATGGGGAGGGAGATATTCTGGGCATCTGGCTGATGTAACAAAGGAAGGGAAATGCTGTTAAGACCACAAGGATATAGGGCGTGTAACAGGATTGAGGGTCGATGAGAGAATATCCTGCTTAGTGTAATTCAGAGATGCAAGGACAGTACTTCACCTAACACAGATGTTAGCAATGCTACCAAGATATTCCAGAGTTCTTCAGGGATTAAGCCTTCTTAGAAAGAAGAAAAAGTTAAAGTCTACATTATCTGTGGACCCAGTACCTCATGAATTAAAACCACCAGTGAACTTATTTTTCCATGTGTTTAAGACCTAGCCATAAAGGAGTCCTTTCTTTTGTCTTGGAGAGAGATATATATATACATTTGCCCTTTTATTTTAACTGCTGTCTTAGGACAACTGTTCTGTTATGCAGTCTTTGACACTGGATATTTTCCCCCCAGGATTACCATCGACCTTCTGTTGAAGAAATTCTTGAGAATCCTTTGATAGCAGAATTAGTTGCAGAAGAGCAAAGAAGAAATCCTGAGAGAAGAGGGCGACGATTAGGAGAGCCAGAAAATTCACAGGATACTAGCCCTGTATTGAGTGAGCTGAAACTAAAGGAAATTCAGTTACAGGAGCGAGAGCAAGCCCTCAAAGCAAGAGAAGAAAGATTGGAACGTGAGTGTGAACCAGTGTCAAAGTAAAGGAGAGCTACCAGTGGGTTATTTTGATGTGTGTGAATATGTTTGAACAGAATATTTTATATGTGTAAATCTTTTTTTTTTTTTGAGTCAGAGTCTCACTCCGTCGCCTAGGCTGAAGTGCAGTGGTACACTCAAAGCCACCCGAGCGTCTATCTGCTGGGCTCCAGCAAGTCTTGGGCTTCAACCCTCCAAGTACCAGAACTATAGGCACATGCTACCATGCCTGGCTAATTTTTGATTTGTTGTAGAGACGAGGTCTCGCCAAGTTGCCAGGGCTGGTCTCAAACCCACGGACTCAGGCAGTACACTCACCTTGGCCTCCGAAACTGCTAGGATCACAGGCTTTTGTGTAGGTCTTATTAGAACCTTCTTATAAACACTTGAGAAAACAAAATACGTGTTGTGAACTAAAGCTTGCTGGCTCCTTCATGTTGGACTTTCTCTGAGATCAGTTGCTAATCATTATATATTTTTGGACATTAACTGGGTTGGCCCTCATGCAGTAGCCATTATACTTTACTGTAGAGTTACTTTTTTCTCTCTCATCCTTAGTATAAATACTCTTAAGGTTTTTCCACTCTAAAGGAAGGTCTTAAAATTTGCTGCCTTCCATAATATAACCCATGATTTTTATCTTTTGAAATGGCTGCTTCAACATAGTTTTAGGTATAAAATCCTACTATATGTTTAGACTGTATGTGCTCAAAGCAATCCAATAGAGAATATAGGTACAAGATATTTTAGGTCTATAAACAGTGTTCTGATGGGTATTCATGTTGTCTTAATTCATTAGGTACTAATTAGTTTTTGATGTTAAAAGCTTGCCTACTCTACTAAGGTGAGAATTGCTAACTAGGTTTTAGGATTTTGCAAGATAACAACAGACATGAAGCTTTTCATTTCAACATGGGAGGTGAGAGGTAGGGTTTTGTCTGTCTCTTATCACCCTCATGACTCACCTTATTTAACTTCCACAGCTTTATGCCAAATGCAGACTTTAATTTTTTTTAAATTTGTGCTTAAAAAGCATTCACTGTGTTTGTTTGTTTTTTGTTTGTTTTGTTTTTTGTTTTTTGTTTCTGAGTTGGAGTCTCACTCTGTTGCCCAGACTGGAGTGCAGTGGCACACTCCCGGCCACCGTAGGCTGGACCTGCTGGGCTCCGACGATCCTTCCGCCTCAGCCTTTCAAGTAGCCAGAACTACAGGTGTGCGCTACCACGCC
The DNA here is from genome assembly GCF_000164805.1 of Carlito syrichta. NCBI lineage: Eukaryota > Metazoa > Chordata > Mammalia > Primates > Tarsiidae > Carlito > Carlito syrichta. Next base: position 97,655 of record NW_007074683.1, on the reverse strand, counting down.
CGGCTAATTTTTGATTTATTGTAGAGACGAGGTCTCACCAAATTGCCCGGGCAGGTCTTGAACCCGCAGGCTCAGACAGTCCTCTTGTCTCAGCCTCCCAAAGTGCTGGGATTACAGGCTGAGCCACCGAGCCCAGTCCACCATGTTTGTTAATGTCTTACTTCCTCATGATAATGAAATAATGACTAGCCCTATGAGGTATGCTTACTGTATAGGTACAACCTATGTTTACCCAGAAACCTATTTTTGACTCTTATGTCAAAGGAATTCTGTAAAACGAAAAAAACAAGGAAAAAAACCTTTTCTTAAAAACTTTCCTGGTGTTTTGTAATCTCATATAGCAATGGAAATCTGAACACTTTCTGAATTCTGGACCATAAATAATAGTAGTGTTTTTTACTAATCTAAGGAACTACCTCCTGCTGGGTGCAGTGGCTCATGCCTGTAATCCCAGCACTTTGGGAGGCTGGCCAAGGTGAGAGGATTGCTTGAATCCAAGGGTTCGAGACCAGCCTAGGCAACTTGGGAAGACCTCATCTCTACAATAAATCAAAAAATTAGCCAGGTGTGATGACGTGCACCTGTAGTTCCCACTACTTGGGAGGCTGAGGCAGAAGGATCCCCTGAGCCCAGCAGGTCGAGGCTGCAATGGCCATGGGTGTGCCACTGCACTCCAGCCTGAGCGACAGTGAGACTCCAACTCAGGGAAAAAAAAGCAAAACTACTTCCTAACTGCACTGTGTGTGTATGTGGGGTTTTTTTTTCCCCTTCTATTTGGGTGCTGTCATTGAACCAGAAGATTTGTCCTGTGAGGCCAAGTCGTGCCCTGAAAGTTAGCTGCTGCCTGTCTTCAGTGGAGAGCAGAGATGGCTTTAGTTTTTTGTTTTCCCAAATGAGTTACTCCCACATAACATGACCCCAAGGTTGAAGCTAACTTTATACTTGTGTTTAAACAAGTTCTTATGAGAAAACCTAAGCTAGCATACAAACTACTAAAACACTGAATTAAAAACTAGCACAATCAGGTTTACTGAGGTATACCTTGTATGGTTAGAATCCCCTCTTAAAACATTGCTAGTCAAAAATCAGGCATGCTGGTGCTAGTGATAAGAGGTGATAAGATTACCAAATGTAGATTGTTTTATAACCAAGGGCACTTGTTAATTTTTTTCCTTTCTTTTTCCATTCCCTTTTTAAAGAAAAGGAACGTGAGCTTTGTGTTCGTGAGAGACTAGCAGAGGACAAACTGTCTAGAGCAGAAAGTCTGTTGAAGAATTACTGCTTGGTCAAGGAACAGAAATTCCTGTCTCTGGCAAGTAGCCCAGGTATGAGAATCACTCAGTCAATAGAAGCTGGCGCTACAAATGAGATATGCCCCAGTGTTGTCCCCAAGGTGGCTTAAGTAGCCCTTTTCATTTACAAAGTCTTAAATTTTAAGATGGATTTCACAGAATATATGCAATCCAATAGAAAAAATTCTGTTATTGCAATTATTTATTTACTGGATTCATATACCTGAGGGAATGAGTCATATGATTTCACCTTTTATTTTCTTTGCCTTATCAAACTACATGTTTAGTATTTAATATTTATTTCTAACAATTATGGCATTTTAAAGACTACAGTACATTTCATATTTTTCTGTGTATATTCTCAAAACTACCTTTCTTTACATCTTCAAGGGAAAAAAACAGCATTTTAATACTGCTACACCTCATCTTTCATAGAAAGTATGGCTTAAAAGGTGTGACAAGCCACTGCAGAATAGACTAATTTGAATCTTTGCTAGGACCCTTGAAAGTTGAAACACATATTTGTTGAAATTTAATTGTTTAATATCTACATGTGCTGTATGATTTTTTTCTTTATTCAGAGTCTGGTATAGAGATTTCTCAGGGCCTTGCCTTTCTATGGCATTGTTCCTTCATTCTGCTGCAGTGACATGTGGTTATTGTATATACCAATGAACCATTGTCCAACGTGCTTTGTCTATTTTAATAGAAATTCCAAATTTAATTTAGTATCTGGTTGTAGTGGCGCACATCTGTAATCCTAGCACTTTGGGAAGCCAAGGTAGGAGGATTGCTTGAGCCCAGGAGTTAAAGACTAGCCTAGGCAATATAGTGAGACCCTGTCTTTAAAAACAATTAATAATAATTTAATCTCTTTAAGGTTATGGAAAATGCAAGCTAGTAAGCATCTTTTTGCATGATTTCTTTATGACACAAATTTTTTGTTATTTTCATCTTTTGTAAATTGAGAGAGAATCTGATCAATTTAGTGAGCATTGGCTGCATTTTGTAAATGGAACAAACCAAACTAATTAAATTAATCAGGCATGGTGGTGTGTACCTGTAGTCCCAGCTACTTAAGAGGCTGAGATGAGAGGATTGCTTGAGCCTGGGAGGTTGAGGCTACAGTGAGCTATGATTGTGCCACTGCACTCCAGCCTGGGTGACAGGGTCTCACTCTGTCAAATAAAAAACCTCTACTTAAGTTAGTTTGACTGTAATAACTTTATAATGAATAAGTGATGAAAATAAATGAATAGTAAATAAGTGATGAAAATAAATACTAGTAAATATTAAGTATTTACTAGTAAATTAAACAAGTATATGAAACTTTTGGTTTCATCACTGTTAAAATATCTTCTAAATATTGCTATCTACCATTTCAGTGTTTTTGTAATATTTATTTCAGCATTTCTTAGATTCCACACTGCCACCTATAAAGACAAAATACACTTAAATCATGATAAAGGGTGATAAAGCAAGGAGAAAATTTTATCTGGGTGAATTTAATGCATCAAACCCATTGCAGAGAATTATCTGAAGACCCTGTTGGGGATGGCTCTTCCAGCTAAAGAGTTTATTTACATCTTGCCTGGATCATCCTTGAACAAAGGATGAAAATGGCTAGATAAAGATGTATGTTTTACTTTATATGATACATAGGTGAGGATAGGAATCTACCTGTGTGTGAATTACAGTAAGTATTTAAAATGAGCCACAGGAATTGAATCTCCACTAGCCTTAGGAGACATTTTAAAGTACTGAGGACTAAAAGTAGTGAGCGTGATAAAGCAACATAGCAGTGGGAGTCAGTGCCATCTGAACTTGGAAATATCCTCTGCCCATCCTTGGATTTTAGTTCAGATATGAAGGAGGCATCCCAAGAAGTATAAGCTTTTCTTATAAAGCTATCCTATTAAGAGCCCAGGATGGTGGCATACCTGTAGTCCCAGCTACTTAGGAGCTGAGGCACTACTTTCACTTGCACCCAGGAGTTTGAAGCTGTAGTGCACTACAGTTGCTCCTGTGAATAGCCACTATACTCCACCCTGGGCAAAATAGTGAGACCCTATCTCAAGAAAACCAAGAACAAATAAAATTGTCCCATTAGTAAGATAGGAGATTTACAAATATAACCTGCTATCCCAGAGAAGATAGGACAGGCACTTAGATTTCTTTTTATTTTTTGTTTTAGAGATGTGAGGTACAGTTCAGGGTTAGGTATACTAGTGGACATTGTACAGGTGAAGTTTGGACCTCCCTTTGATCCCCACTTTGCCTGGTTTGAGATCAGGTACCCTTATTGATGTTGTGTGTGTGTGTCCCCCTCCTCACCCCGACAGTATCCCACTACTGCCAATCCCTTTCTTATAGTATTATGGTAAATGTTCAGGGTCCACTTATGAGTGAGAACATGTAGTACTCTGTTCTTTGTTTCTGTGATAGATCACTGAATATCATAGACTCTAAATCCATCCAAGTTGCTGAGAAGTCCACATGTTTGTCCTTTATGGCTGCATAATATTACATTGTGTATATGTACTACATTTTAAAAATTCAGTCCAGTTTCAATGGGCAGCATGGTTGGGTCTGTGTTTTTGCTATTGTGAATAGTCCTGCAATAAACATGGGTGTGCAGGTATCTTTTTTGTAGAACGATTTGAGTTCCTCTGGGTATGTTCCCAGTAGGGGGATTGCTGGGTCATATGGAAGGTCAATTCTTTTAGAACTTGCCACATTGTTTTCCATAGAGGTTGAACCTAGTTTGCGTTCCCACTAGCAGTGTAGAAGCGTTCCATTTCTCCACATCCTCGCCAGCATGTCTTATTGGGCACTTAGATTTCAAATGAGTGGAAAAGCAAGTATTTTTTTTATAAATATGAGGGAGTTGAACTCCATTCAAATAACTCAAAACCCCCTTTTTTTTTTTTTCCAAAGAACTTCTTGAGCTTCCATCCTCAATAACTAAGAAGAAAGTACATTTCCATGGGGAAAGTAAAGAGAACGTCATGAGGAGTGAGAATTCTGAGAACCAGCTCACCTCCAGGTCCAAGTGCAAGGACCTGAAGAAAAGGCTGCATGCTGCCCAGCTGCGGGCTCAAGCCCTGTCAGATATTGAAAAAAATTATCAACTAAAAAGCAGACAGATCCTGGGCATGCGCTAGTCTACCAGACAGAGGTGTGCACAGTATTTAATATTACACCCCTTTGAAGACTGATATTCAACTGCAGTAGCTTTATATACTTGGTTCCATGAGCCATGCCTTTTTGTACAGTACGCAAATTTTGGAATTGCTTTTGCTGTTCTTCAGCAACAATTGTACAAAATGTTCATACTTTGAATTTTTCTTTCTTCTTTTAAGAATACTTTGTAGAAAGAATGATACTTTCTTGGCTGGTTGGACTTTTAATCCTGTGTGCAATTACTACTGGGAACATGAGATGTGATATTCTAAATCCTGGGAGAAAAAATAATGTTAGGAAAAAATATTTACCTAGGAGTAGCACTTTCTGAAAAGTTTTAAATGAGTGGTGTGCTTAGAATTGTCATATCTAGACTTAAAATTTAAGTCTGATGTTCTAAGTGTTTTGGAGCTTAGAAAACCTAATTGGATATACACTGGTAACTAACACCATGTCATCTAGCTTATAAATATTTCAGTGCTTTGTAGTTCAAATCTACGAGCTTTAGGAAAATTCATCACTGTGATGTCTATATTCTTTTTTCCTTCATATTCTTTTTAACAGTATATGAGATGACTGTCATTTACCCACGTCTTTCCCTCTAAATAAAATAAAATAATTCTTTAGTTTTCCTATATTTATGTCCCTTGCATTTTTTGGTCTCTTAGTTGTGGGAGTTGTGTTTATGATTTATAGATGTTTGTTGCAGGATAGGGAAGAAAACATGAATCTGATGCTCAAGAGAATGGCATTCTGATCTTAAGCTGTTTGGCGCTTTCCACTCACCTTTTTAGTCCACATAAGCCAGTGGTTCTTAACTGAGGGATTTTGCTCCCCAGCGGACATTTGGCAATGTCTGGAGACGTTTTTGATTGTCATGATTGGGAGGGGGTGGTTACACTGCTTGCTAGTGAATAGAGACCAAGGATGCAACAAAACATTTTATAACACACAGGACAGACCTTGACAACAAAATGTCAGTGGGTTTGGATTATAATCCCTAAAGACATGATCCTGAATACCATAATCCTGAACATTAAAATCCCAAAAGAGCAAAAGCCTTAAAGATCAAAATTCCTAATATCTTAAATCCAAAAAATCATAATTCCAAAATATTGAAATCTGAAAGCCAGATTCTGGGGAAAAGATTAGTGCATTTCTGCTGTACACAGGGTAGTTGCATCATGTTAGGCAGAGCTATTACCTTGTTATATGTATTTGGAAATTAAGTATGATTTAAGGAGATGAGTTTGGGTGCCAAATTGATAAAGGGTGAATTTAAGGATTTTTTTTTTTTTTTTTGAGTTGGAGTCTCACTCTGTCGCCCAGACTGGAGTGCAGTGACTGCTCCCAGCCACTGCAGCCTCGCCTGATGGGTGCCAGTGATCCTTCTGCCTCAGCCTTCCAAGTAGCTGGAATTACAGGTGCACACTACCACGCCCGGCTAAGTTTTGATTTATTGTAGAGATGAGGGCTCGCCAAGTTGCCCAGGTGTGGGTCTCGAACCCGCGGACTCAGGCAATCCACTCACCTCAGCCTCCCAAGGCACAGGATTACAGGCTGAGCCACCAAGCCTGGCTTGTTTAGGGTGTTTCAAAGATTGTAGAAGTGAAAATGCAGACAAAAAATACAATTGATCTCCCCTGCCAAATTATTCAGTACTGCCCTTTTACATATAGCACCATGTTTACTTTCAGAAAACACCCATCATCAGAGTATAAAAATTCTATAAGCTGACTGACCTGAACCAAAGACACTTGTCGATATTGAGGTTCCTCCATTGTTACAAAACATGTTAAATGGTGAGCTGTTCTTGATTAGGGGTCTGACTGTTGAAGAATATAGACTAACAGAAAAACTAGCACAAGCTTCACTTTAGCAAATGGACAGCACTTTGAAAATTTCCCACTGGATTTTATCTCTATATACAATTCATGCCCCTGCTGAATCTGAAAGATCTAGAAATTATCCACTTTTTTTTTTATTCAGAGTTTCATTCTGTCTGTCACTCAGGCTGAAGTACAGTGGTATACTCATGGCCAACACAGCCTCAACCCGCTGGGCTCAGACAGTCCTACCACCTTAACCTTCTAAGTAGCTGAAACTACAGGTGAGTGCCACCATGCCTGGTTAAATTATTTATTGTAGAGATGAGGTCTTACCAAGTTGCCCAGGCTGGTCTTAAGCCCCTGGGTTCAGGCAATCCTCTCGTCTCTGCCTCCCAAAGTGCTGAGATTATAGGCGTGAGCCACTGTGTTTGGTGAAATTATTCATTTGTTTATGTATAATGAATGACTGGAAAAAGTGAAATACTTTATTAGCATGTATTTGGAGATTTGGTGGAGTTTGCAGAAGAAAATAAGTTTCAATGGAAACTTCAAACCATAATGACCGATTTGGAGTTTGGTGTAATCAAGCCTTCTAAAAGTGAATTTTAGCCAGCTGTAGTGGCTCATGACTGTAACCACTGGCACCGTGGGAGGCCAAAGCAGGAGAATCAATTAAGCCCAGAAGTTTGAGACCAGTCTGGGCAACATAGCAAGACCTGATCTCTACAAAAAAAAATAAAATTAGCCAGGCGTGGTGGCATGTGCCTATAGTCCCAGCTGCTCTGGAGGCTGAAGTGGAAGGATCTCCTGAGCCCTGGAGGTCGAGGCTGCTGTGAGCCGTGAGCATGCCACTCACCGCATTCCAGTCTGCATTGACTCAAATAACAAAAAGTGAATTTCAAGGTGTTAACCAACAAAATTTGTTTTTTCTATTCAGCCCAATGTATTTGGTAGAAAATTCAGGAGTAGATTGACCACATAATATAGCAGTGACAAAAACTTCAGTTTAAAAATCTATCGTTTTCCTGCACTGTCATTCCAACTGATGACATTCCAGGAGCTTTTAATGAATTAAAGTCACATTTGCCTGAAGAAGCCAACAAATTTTGACTGGTTCAAAAATAAGTGTGTACATAGTAGAGTAAGAAGGCACCCAATGGTGTTGCTGTTTGATCACCAGAATCACTGCCAAATCTGTGGTCTGTGTATGAATACATGCAGAATGGATTTTCATGTACCCCAAACAACACAGAAACATGACACAAAGATAGCAAAATTTTAAATAGAGAATGCTCATGTTTACGTATGTCAAATCACAGAATTTCAAAAAGAGCAGCTAGCTCCACATAGAAAATGAATGTGACCATTATTCTCCGAGGAGAGTCAATGCGCTAAAAGAGAAAAAGCAGCTATTCATCATGCTGCAAGACTTTAAAATGTAGTTAATAATCATGGAAGTTAGCCAGCTGTTATGGATTATCTCCATGTAATTTCCCGAAATTTATTCCTGGAATATGCTTTTCATATGCCAAATATTCTTTTTAGTTTTTTTCAATTTTACATTTTTTCATTATTTTAAATTATCAGTATTATTTTCTATGATTTGCTTTACTATGTATTTCATCTTTGCTTCATTTCCAATACTGGAGGTACAAATTGTGTAGAGTTTTTTAGAAGGTTCTAATTCATTTTTTCCTGTTTTGCAAATTTGACTGCATGAAAGCACATTATCACAATATTGACTTTGTGTGTAAACATTGTGCCTGTATATAAAAACATTGAGACTTCTTCAGTAAGTGAAAAGGTGTTCCTTTTGTACATCTGTATTTGTGAAAGTTAAGATTTTCTCAGCATCTGGTCTATTTGGGTGACTGCTGTGCAGTGATTGACCCATCCTGGTTTTTGATAGCTCTCATCAAAAGACTTAGGTTGTTTGTCATCGTATTTTAGATTATTACAGTTATAAAGCTGGGTGCACAAAATTATCAACCATAGTGATATACGTTCATATATTTTCCTTTTTGACCCATTTCTTTATGAATATGGTTTGTCTGCTCATAACTGATATATGCGTGTGACTCTCATTAGTGTACTGTTTTTGCTTGCAAAAATATGTCATTATTGCCTATTTTATTGTGTAGAATGGCCTATGAAGTGTTCTGCCATCTTTTATATGTTTCTCAAATAAATTCTATTTTACAAATGTTAATTAATATCTCTTAAAGAATTAACAAATTTTTTCCAGAATTATATTTTTAGGATTTTGATCTTTCAGGATTGTGATTTTTAGGATTTAGACCAGGGATTCTGATCTTTTGGGATTTCAACATTAGGGATTATGGCATTCAGGATTGTATCTTTCGGGACACTCATCATCTCCCAGTGACAATAGTGCCCCTCTTTTTTTTTTTTTTTTTTTGAGTTGGAGTCTCACTCTGTCGCCCAGACTGGAGTGCAGTGGCCGCTCCCGGCCACCGCAGCCTCGACCTGCTGGGCTCCGGCTATCCTTCCTCCTCAGCCTTCTAAGTAGTCGGAATTACAGGCATGCGCTACCCCGCCCAGCTGATTTTTTGATTTATTGTAGAGATGAGGTCTCGCTGCCCAGGCGGGTCTCGAACCCGCGGGCTCAGGCAATCCACTCACCTAAGCCTCCCAAAGGCGCAGGATTACAGGCTGAGCCACCGAGCCCGGCTAATAGTGCCACTCTTGATAAACCTGATCTAATCTCAAACTTGCTAGGATATACCTCACCCTTGAAGGAAAGCTTTTTTATTTTGATGGATTTTTTAAAGATATGTCTGACTTTTTATCTGACTTAGCAGACTTTGCTGTGCCCATCTCATTTTTCGTGTGATATCTTCCAAGCTAACTCTTGTAGCTTAATGCAATAAGACCAAGTTATGAAGGGGTAATAATAAATGAGAGGAAATGGCTCCTTCATGTATGTAGGTCTGTTACACAGTGGTTATGTGGTTCCATCAAAGACAAATGATATCCAGGCCTTTGTGGTGGATCCAGAGATGAATCCTAATGGGACCATTTTGACATAAGTGTTGAGTAAAACTCCTAACTAGCTACACCCTTTGCAAGACCTGGTGCAAAATGAAAATGTGGGGCTCTTGTTCAAAAATCCCATGAAAGGTACCTACAAAACAAAGCAAGCCCCAGGAAAGATATATACAAAGCTTTCCCTCTTCTTCCAACCTTTCGCTCTGTTTATTGTGATGTTATTTTGTATTCAATTTTTTAAGTAAAAAACAACTTAAAATTATTTGCATGAATTTTACTGTTTATCTTTACTTTGTGCGATGCTAATTTTAAATGCAAATAGCAGAACATTTAACTCACATATGAAATCACTGAAACCACACAATTTATATATTGTGGCTCATTCCCAGGGGTGCCTCAAGCTGGCTGAAGGAACAGACACACTAGACCCTCACAGGCATCTGGGAACCCAAGACTCTGGCACTTGCTCAGTTCCCCCACCACTCCAACTCCAGTCATCAGAACTACCCAGACTTCTGGAGAAGTCGAGTCAGGCATCTTCCTTTCCCACAGGCCCACTGCCCCAACTCATGGCAGACTAGTCGCCCCCAGGGATCTTTAAACCTCCAAGCTGGGACTTCTTTTGTCCCTGGTTGGCCCTTGCCAAGACATGGCCTTCAACCGGCTGCCCACCAGGCATGTCATGGGCTGCCAGCCAGGGGAGAGGGGAAATGTGTTGGGGACAGCTGCCTCCATGCCCTCCTACTGGTAATGCTTTGGAGTTGGGATATCCAACGCCAACCCTTGCCCTGCCTGTGCCCAGGGCCCTGCTGGGAGCAGAGGGTGGTGTAGTAGTCATGGGAAGGGGAGGTTGGGAGGGACCCAGGGCACCAGGGGGCAGGAGGGCTGTGAGAACCATCCTGGGGAGTCTAGGGAACTAGTGGGAGGTTGGATCCTGCAAAAGCAAAGGCTGAACCCTGCGCACACTCTATCGCCCCATGAAACTTCACTTAGAAAACACAAATTCCAAGACACAATTATTAAGAGTTTCAAGACTTCAGTCACAGAGCACTAGACCCCAGGTGCCGGGCCCTTCTGAATGCCAGGGTTTTCTACATGTGGCGTCTTGTGGGGCTGCACTGGTCACTCACCAGTGAAGCTCCCCCCTTTTTCTGGAAGATGTCTTTCCAGCCTTAGACTATAATATGTTTTCTTTTAATTTTGAAATCTGTGGCATACTGTAGAGTTTCTCTAACTCTCCCTATCCCTGATTCCACCTTTATTTTCGTTCACTGCTTAATTCAATCAACAAGCAGTTACTGAGCCCCTAGTATGAACCAGGCACTGTTAAGGTACTGAAGACACTGCAATGAAGAAACAAGAAAATCTGCCCCTACTTTCCATTCAATTGAGGCAGCACAGAAAACAATGAAGCCACACACTGGACATATTAGTGATAAGTGTTAAGGAGCAGAATAAAGCAAGAAAGGGGAATAGGGAATGGGAAGAAGAAGAAGCAGGGATTAGGGATGTAGCAGGAAGAGAAGGAGGTTAACAACAGGGAGGTTAGAGTCGAGGTAGGGGTGGAGGAGAGGGGTGGGGGAACTGAGGCCTGCCAAAGCGTGAAGGGAAGACACCATGGTGGGCGGTGGGGGTCGTTGAGCTAAACTGGGAGAAACAGTAGGGCAGGACTTGAAAGGGGGCAGGGGCTTGGAAACTGGGGAGAGACATTTTAAATCTGGTTATGCATCTCCTTTCCCTGCTTTTAAGCCAACAAAAACCGTGTTTGCAGTTCACCACTACAGCAGGGAACATCAGAGGCATCTGGGCAGTGATGGTCGATCAGAAGCGGATCCCTTTGATGGGGGTGTGGGGGACGGGTTCCTCCCAAATGTTGTTTCTCCAGCATCACCTCGTAAGGTCTTTCTGAGATGCTCTGCTGGACAGCAGCACCAGACGTAACCGCTGCAGAATTCACATGTTTAAACACTAATGAGTTAATCGGGCACGCCCTACTCCCAGGCATTTGAAAAAGAGAGTCCCGGGCTTGGAATCCAATTAACCCGCTGTTCTGACAGACAACACCGCGAGGCGGCGCTATGGCTCTGTTAGCCAGGCAGTCCCACAATTGGTAGTAGCGGCTCAAAGATCGTAAGCCAGACTTTGGTTCAAAACTTCTTCCCGCTATTTTCTCCAACCCTCACAATACTCCCGCGAAGTGTGTGTCATTCGGGTCACATTTTACACGGGGAAACAGAGATCACAGCTCCATAGCTCAGGCTGTTGACGACGAGCTTCTGCTGCCTTCTTTTCCAAGAAGGTAAGGCCAAGGGTGGAATCCTCTCCCCGGTGGGTTAAGGGTGAGACCCACGGCTGTACCCAAGACATCTGAATGCCTGGGGAGGGTGCAGAGCCAGCAGGGTTAGGCCCGCGGCGTGGTGCCGGCTGAGATGGGTTGGGGGCGGAAGGCGCGGGAGCGGTGTCCCAGTGTCTCCGGAGGGACCACATCGATGGCTCGGGAGTGGTTTGCCTTCTCCGTCTTTGCTCGGCGTGGTCTGTGGGATGGCCTTGCACTTCCTTAAACGCCCAGGTTGAGTCGGGCTGGGTGGCTCAGCCTGCAATCCCGCGCTTTGGGAGGCTGTGGTGAGTGGATGGCCTGAGCCCGCGGGTTCGAGACGCGCCTGGGCAGCGAGCCCTCATCTCTACAATAAATCAAAAAAGCAGCCGGGCGTGGTGGCGCGCGCCTGTAATTCCGGCTGCTCGGAAGGCTGAGGCGGAAGGATCGCCGGAGCCCGGCAGGTCGAGGCTGCGGTGGCCGGGAGCGGCCCCTGCGCTCCGGTCTGGGCGACCGAGTGAGACTCCGACTCAAAAAAAAAAAAGCCCAGGTTGATGCTCAGTATCCTCAGGCTGTTCAGCGTGTGCCTCCCACCCCCTCCTGCCCTCCTCCGAGGTATTTTATGCTTTTAGAGGACCCTCCTTCCAGGGCAGTCCTTTCTGTTAGGCGAGGTAGTTCCCTCAGAGTCTTAAGATAAGGTTGTCCTGCTCAGCTGGACTAGGGATGAATGCAAAAGGTGCTACAAGGCGGCTGTTTAAAAAAGAATGAAGCACAGAGGGCGCAGCGACTCATGCCTGTAATCCCAGTGCTTCCAGAGGCTAAGTAGGGAGGATTGCTTGAGCCCAGGAGTTCGAGACCAGCCTAGGCAACATAGCAAGAACTTGTTTCTACAAAAATTTTTTTAAAAACATTAGCCTGGTATGGTGGCACACATTTGTAGTCCTAGCTACTCTGGAGGCTGAGGCAGAAGGCTCGCCTGAGCCCAAAAGATCGAGGCTGCAGTGAGCTGTGAGCATGCCATTGCACTCCAGTCTGGGAGACAGAGTGAGACCTTGACTCAAAAAAAAAAAAAAAAAAAAGAATGAAGCGAATTTATGTGTATCAAAAAGAAAGTATTATTGTCTATTGTGACTTGGTGGCCCATAGAATAGGGAGCTGTGGGGGACTGATGGGGACTGTGTGGGATTTCACAGCAGGGAGGGAGAAGAAAACAGGGGGAAGTGCTTGCTGATGGCTAGCTGATGAGATATGTGGCTTCCTTTACCCATCCCCTCAGTCCACCTGCCCCTACAACGGAAGATCAGAGGCCTCTTCTCCATCGGGAAGGTGGGATTCCTCACCGTACTCAGAGGGGCCGGTAGGGGCACCCTTGCTTACCTCCATGAAGACTCCTCGCATTTCTGACACCATGGCCACAGCCATGGCTCCGGGGCCCCACAGCTCCACTCGAGCTGCTGAAACCCTAGCTAAGCGAGGCTGCCAATCACTTGCCTCCCCGCCACCACCCAGTCTGAACAAGCCCTCCTCCCACTGCCCCAGACTCCCAAGTCTTCCCCCCGCTGCCCAGACTTTCTCGGAGGCAGCACACCGGCTGTCTAGATGCAACTGTGTCCCGTAATCTTAGTCACACATTCACAGGAAATTCACAGCGGCTGGTTTCATTCACTACATTTTTTTAAAAATCAGTTAAGTTACGAAGTGATAACATCGTTGTAAAAAATTCCAACAATATGGAAAGAATATATAGGGGAAATTAAAAAGTAAATGTTCCCTCACCCAATCATTCCAGTTTCTATCTCTCTTTTCAGACATAGTTGTTAACAATTTGGTGTTTGGTGTTTCTTTCTAGATCTTGTGTGTATGAGGGATGGCTAGGTGGGGTGGCAGCGTGTGTCTTTGGGGATCTGAATATGTTTGTTTGTCACTCTGTCACTCAGACGGGAGTGCAGTGGCTCAGTAATAACTCACTGTAGTCTTGACCTCCTGGGCTCAGGCAATCCTTCTCCCTCAACCTCACGAGTAACTGGGACTACAGGCGCCTGCCACCACACCCAGCTACCTTTTTCCCCCACTTTTTGTAGAGTTGAGGTCTTGTTATGTTACCTAAGCTGGACTTGAACTCTTGGGTTCAAGCAATTCTCCTGCCTTGGCTTCCCAGAGTGTGTTGGGATTGCAGGTATGAACCCCCACACCTGGCCGGTGTATGCTTTTAGGGTTTTTTTTTTTAGTTGGAGTCTCACTCTGTCACCTAGGCTGGAGTGCAGTGACACACTCACCTGCTGGGCTCCAGTGATCCTTCCACCTTAGCCTTCCAAGTAGCCAGAACTACACGCAGGCACTACCAAGTCCAGCTAATTTTTGATTTTTATTGTAAAGACAAGGTCTCGCCAAGTTACCCGGGCTCGTCTCGAACCCACGGGCTCAGGCAATCCACTCACCTCGGCCTCCCAAAGTGCTGGGATTACAGGCTGAGCCACCGAGTTCGGTCTGCCTGAGTATGTTTATTTAAAACACACTCACAAATGGGATCTTAAGACATGTTCTGTTCTATAATTTTCTTTTTTTTCCCAAAATCTTATTTATTTTTTCTTTGTAGAGATGAGGTCTCACTATGTTGTCCAGGTCAATCTCAAATTCCTGGACTCAAATCCTCTTTCTTCGGCTTCCCAAAGTGCTGGAACTACAGGCATGAGCCACTGCACCCGGTCAATTTTCTTTTTCTTTTTTTAAGAGACAGGATCTCGCTCTGTTGCTTAGGCTGCAGTGTTGTAATCATAGTTCACTGCGGTCCCAAACTCCTGGGCTCAAGTGATCCTCTGGCCTCAGCCTTCCAAGTAGCTGGGATTACAAGGCACACACCATCAAACCTGGCCTATAATTTACTTTTTCAATGGGAAATAATCCTTTCTTGTTGGTTCGTATAAAGTCTCTTCATTCTTTTTTAGATAGTTGCCTTGTGTCACCTTTTACCTTCCTCCCAAGTCCATTCTAGGAGGCAGCCTTCCCTTGAGCCTTTGAGGTAACTAGCTTGCCTAGGTCAACCAGTAGGGGGGAAGCATAGCCCCTGCCTCAAGAACTTAGGGCTTGTGGGTGAGGTGACATAGCCTCTGAAGCACTTACACATTCCCACAAAGCAGTTTACCCGGTCCAGTCACATAATCGCTGGCCCCACCTTTCTCCTGAAGAATCTCATGGTCGACTCATCGGGGATGTGGCCGTAACATGAAGAAGACTCCCCACCAGAGTTTGGCTGCCCCGAGAAGCCTGCTGGGTGGATCTCCACAGGGTTTGACAGGGAGTCATAGAGATTAGCACACATCTGACCTGTACCTCCTCTGTGCTCTCCCTCAGCACCGTGTTGGCCTGTTGGTTGCGAGGACAGCATCCAAGTGGTTCCAAATTCTGAACACCCTAGCCTAGACACTCCGCAGCTGCCCTGCATTTGGCTTGCCTCCTTAACCTCTCTGAACTTCGGTTTCCTCATCTGCAAAACGAGAACTGTATAGTAATAAGATTAACCGGGATAAACTGTAGTCAAGGACCTCGAGCAGCACCGGCATATCATTCTTCCCTCGGCTTCAGGAAGGACTTTAAGAGGTTCATGAGAATCCGTGGTTCTACTGCAATGCATAAATTAAAAGTAAGGAGGAGGGCCGGGGGTGGTGGCTCAAGCCTGTAATCCCAGCACTTTGGGAGGCCAGGGTAACAGGATTGCCTGAGCTTAGGGGTTCGAGACCAACCCGGGCAACTTGGTGAAACCTCATCTCTGCCATAAATCAAAAAAATAAATAAATAAGATTAGCTGAGCCTGGTGGCACACGCCTGTAGTTCCAGCTACTTGGAAGTCCTGACTGCCATTGAAGAGAGCGAATACCCTGCAGCTTCTTGGTGAGATCAGTAAAGACACCGAACTGGGGCTGTAAACCTGGCAGGGCTGAGAGTTCAGTTGGAGGCATCCCAGGGAGGTGTAATTTGAGCAGAAGTCGGAAGGAGAGGAAATGCCCAAATTGACAGAGGGAGCAGAAGAAGGACATGAGAGTCTAGGCAAAGCATGGGAGGTCTCATTTGTTTGTCCAAGAGTATATCTTTAGCTGGGAACAGTGGCTTAAGCCTATAATCCCAGTACTTTGGGAGGCCAAGGCAGGAGGATTGCTTGAGCCCAGGAGTTCAAGATCAGCCTAGACAACATAGCAAGACCTTGTCTCTACAAAAAATAAAAAAGGTAGCCGGGCTTAGTGGTGGTCACCCATCGTCCCAGCTACTCGGGGGGCTTAGGCAGAAGGATTGCCTGGAGGTGGAGGCTGTGGTGAGCCGTGAGCGTGGCACTGCACTCTAATCTGGGCCATGGAGTGAGAATTCAACTCAAAAAAAAAAAAAAAAAAAAAGAAAAGAGTCTTTTATTAAGCTCCTGTTGTGTGCCTACCACAAGCCAAAAACTGGGCAGTCAGAAAGACATTCTGCACCTCATCTGGTTCACGCTCCAGAAGAGGATGAAAAGAGCATAGCATGCCCCTATGGCCCTCAAAAGGGAGCACTGTAGGGAAGTGGTTTTGAGAGTTAGCAGTTCAAAATACTCCTGCCAATCCCTAGCTGCCCTGCCCTGCCCTCTGCCCTGGAGGGTCTGGGGATGAGGATCTGGGGGCATGGAAGACCAAAGCAGCATATCTCTAACCCCATGCAGATGTATTCCAGGAGAAGCGGTAGTCATTTATACGTAGAAAGAGGTTCCTCCTGTGCCTTTGGGAGGCTGAGGTGCGTGGAGCCTGAGCCCATGGGTTCGAGACCCGCCTGGGCAACTTGGTGAGACCTCATCTCTACAATAAATAAAAAAAATGAGCCGGGCGTGGTAGCGTGCGCCTGTACTTCCAGCTGCTTGGAAGGCTGAGGCGGAAGGATAGCCAGAGCCCAGCAGGTCGAGGCTGCGGTGGCCGGGAGCGTGCCACTGCACTCCAGTCTGGGTGACAGAGTGAGACTCCAACTCAAAAAAAAAAAAAAAGAAAGAGGTTCCCAGTGAGGGTCCTCTTTTGCCCACCCTCCCACCTCACCCACGCGTGCAGACTGATGTGTTTAGAGCTTGAAGTTCACGCTGGGACATGAAGACATGTGGCATTGTCTATTGAGAGCAGGAGAAGGACAACGTGGAAGGCCTTAAAGTCTCCCATAAGGAGCAGGACGTGATGGTGCATGCCTGTAGTCCCAGCTACTTGGGAGGCTGAGGAAGGAGAATCGCTTGAGCCCAGGAGTTGGAGGCTGCAGTGAGCTGTGATCATGCTACTGCACCCCAGCCTGAGTGGCAGAGTGAAACCCTGTCTCACCAACAACAACAAAATTGATAGCATTTGTCTCTACTAGCAGTAGTCACCTAAAAAAATTTAAAATTTTTAAATTCTGCTTTACTATTCCATTTGCTAGGATTTTCCCATTGCAAATTCACTTTGATCACGTTTAGCCCCTCATTTTGGTGGGGGCCCTTGGGGAGATGCAGAGAGAAGGGCCAGCCCGTGGTCACACAAGGGCCAGGACTGGCCAGGCCCCTGAAGGTCAGTGCCTGCTCCCCATCACTCTGAGGCTCCTGGTTGTTCTTCAGCACGCAGAAAAGGATTAATTATTAATTTTTTTATTACAGCCCAGAAATGTATCTGTGAATGACGAGCCCCAACACTTCTTTTCCAACATCCAGTCACTTAATTGTGGTTTTAGCTGGGTCAGCGTAACAGTCCCACAAGCTCAGAAGTGAAGAGCAGCGAAGGCCTTTATCAGTCATTCCTGCGGGTGAAGGCCAAGTTCACGGGAGCAGGTGGTAGTGAGAGAGCCAGAAATGCTCTCTAAGAAACTCAGAGGCCGTCACCGCCTGTCAGAGTTGGGCCTCACTGTCCTCCCTCTCCGGCATGAATCATCTTTCACCTTTGTGTTATTAGCCAGTTTTCCAAGCACTTTCACAAACATGAGATTCCCAAACAACACTATAACTAGACCTTGCCCCCTTGGTCTGGGACTCTAGCCTGGAATACAAAGGTCAGCACCCATGAGTGTAACCACCCAGATCCCCAACTTCAGCCTTTTCTTCCCACAATTCCCTGGGCCCGGACAGAAGAGCTCTTTCTGTTTAGCTTTGACATCCCTAACACCCTGGCTACCAGACAGTGGTCCATGGACAAGCGGCATCAGTATCACCTGGGAGCTTATATAGATTTATATTGCTCTCATGGAGAAAAAAATACAGATTCAGAGAGGGAGGCAATTCATCCAGGTCACACAGACCCAAGGCCTTCTGTGCTCTGAACTTGCTCCCATCCCTCAGTGCCGCTCACCTGGAGGAATCCCTGGCTGGACCTTCCTTTTAACACAGGGGTATTAATTTAAGGCAGGGGTCCTTGGGTGTGTTTTGGGGCTGTCCATACATCCTCTGGAATTGTCAGCAGTGTGCCGGGCATGTTTCTGAGAGAGAGAGTCCATAGAGTTCATCAGATTCTTTCTGACGCCAAACAGTAAGAACAACTGCTTTCATACAAGTGGCCCAAAGTGCTACTGTGCTGTCACTTGCAGCTGTCCCCACTTGATGGGTTCTGGGGTTTGCTGGGCACAGTCACAGCCCAGAGCTTAACCAGGCTGGGGACTTTGCTGCCCTCAAGTGTTTGGCTGCCTTTGAATTCTAGAACTGTCCAGGCTGCAGACACCAAGCCAGGGGTCTGAACAGACATTGCCTTTGTGGAGAATGGGCAACTTCTTTCCGAAGTGGCAGATGTAACACTGAAGCGGGTTCAGACATGGCGGTGCCTCTGGGAATCTCTAAGCTCAACTGGAGTCTCCTATAGAACCATGCCCTGAGTTCTGCTTCTTCATCTGTAAATAAGAAATGGTAATACCTAGTTCACAGCCTTCCTACACACGAGTCAGAAAATGTATGCAAGAAGGTACCTTTTACCATAGCAACACCAAGGAATAAAGTTTGCAGGAAATATACAGTACTCACAATAAAAATCTGCCAAACTACATTGAGAGACATTAAATAAAAAGGCAAAGTGTGCCACACTGAGAACTCTTAACACTGTAAAATGTTGTTTGCCCAAATGTATGTTTTATGCAACGCTAATAAAAATATCTAAGTTTTTGGAAGGGGGCTTTGGTCAGAATCCCACTCCATCACCCAGGCTAAAGTGCAGTGACACACTCATGGCCACTGCAGCCTCAACCTTCTGGGCTCATCCTCCCAAGTAGCTGGAACTACAGGTGCATGCCACCATGCCCAGCTGATTTTTTGATTTATTGTAGAGATGAGGTCTCGCAAAGTTGCCCAGGCTGGTCTTGAACCCCTGGGTCCAGGCAATCTTCTCTCCTTGGGCTCCCAAAGTGCTGGGATTGCAGGCGTAAACCACCGTGCCTGGCCTAAGGTTTATTTTTAATCTGACAAAATGAATTCACCTGCAATAATTCACCTGGAAATAAATGTTTTATAAATAGAATCATAAAATGTGTAGAAAAAAAAACCAGGGTGTCTCGCATTCCCAGACATTAAAATGTATTCTATCTAAAGCTTCAATGGATCAGGAGTGGTGGCTCATGATTGTAATCCCAGTGATTTGGGAGGCTGAGGTGGGAGGATCACTTGAGCCTAGGAGTTCAAGACCAGACTGGGCAACATAGGGAGGCTCCATCTCTATAAAAAATTAACTGGGTGTAGTGGTACATGCCTAACCAACTACTCAAAAGGCTGAGGTGGGAGGACCTCTTGAGCTCAGAAGGTAGAGGCTGCAATGAACTATGATTGCACCACTGCACTCCAGCCTGGGCAACAGAGCAAGGACCTGTCTGTAAAAATAAATAAGCAAATAAATAAAGTTTGAGAAACTTCAATGATGAAAACAGTGTGAAGTGGAAAAAGGACATCCTTATCCTATGTACCAAGTTAAATTCAAAATCTTAGTGTCTTCCTTTGCAAGAGGGGATAAAAGTATTTTTTCCTCATCATGACTGTAGGGGTGAAGTGAGACTGCTTGTGAGGTTCTTAGCCCTGTGTCCCACTCATGGTCCTCACTGATAAGTCTTAGCTGGTAGTATTAGTGTTATGACTCATCCAGATGCATTATAATCTAAACAGATAGCGATAAAATCATAACATTACTGAAAGTTTAGGCAAATTTATTTCTCTGATCTCAAAGTGGGAATGGTTTTCACAGAAGTAAAGAAAGAGGCCAGCCAAAGCAGGGTGTGCCAACAGCCTTAAAAAGTTCTTATCTTTGACCCAGTAATTCCACCTTTAGAAAGTTGATCCTAAGTGTGTTCTCATATAAAAGTGAAAAAAATGTTTGTGCAAAGGTGGCTATTAATTTTTTTTTTTTTTTTGGTTGAGATCTCACTCTGTCATCAAGGCTGGAGTGCAGTGGCACGATCACCACAGTCTCAACCTCCTGGGCTCAGATGATCCTTCTACTTCAGCCTCCTGAGTAGCTGGGACTACAGGCAGACACCACCGTGTCCAGCTATTTTTTTTTTTTGTAGAGATGAAGTCTCGCTACATTGCCCAGGTTGGTCTCAAACTCCTGGGCTCAAGCAGTCCTCCTGCTTTGGCCTCCCAAAATACTGGGATTACAGAGGTGAGACATCCCACCTGACCCAGTATGCTATTTTGAACAGATCAAAAGGTTATCTTTGTGTAGTGGAAGTAACTTGAGTTCTTTTTCTTTATTTTAAAATTCACTATAATAAACCTACATATTTTACAATTGCACTAAATTTAGTTAGGGTTTTTAGAATCCATTTTACAATTTTTAAAAATTGTGATATTTCCAAATAATTTGTGCATTTAAAAGTTATTTATAGAGCAGAGCTTTAACAAGACTCTTCTTATCCTTGTTCTGCTAGTAGGGCATCACAAGAACACATGCACAATTAACTAATCTTTCCTAGACGTTACTTTTACATAAAAACCTCCAAGTGAATTATGGGAGGAGTCGGGCGCAGTGGCTCATGCCTGTAATCCCAGCACTTTGGGAGGTGGAGGCGAGAGGATTGCCTGAGCCCAGAGGTTCGAGACCAGCCTGGGCAACTTGGCGAGACCTTGTCTCTACAATAATTTAAAAAAAAAATTAGGTGGGCATGGTGGTGCACACTGTTACTGTTCCAGTTATTTGGACAGCTTAGGTGGAAGGGATCACCTGAGCCCAGCAGACCAAAGCTGCACATAGCCACTGCACTCCAGCCTGGGCAACAGAGTGAGACTTCTACTCAAAAAAAAAAAAAAAAAGAGAGAGAGAGAGAGAATTATGGGAGGAATACAAAGTACTTCTGATTTTCTTTTTTTAGATAAAGCAGGGGGCCTGGATACCACTGACCCCCAGAGGGTAGCTGCTTCAGCCAGGTCCTTGTCTAGAATCTCTGCCTTGGGTGCTTTACAGAGGAGTAGACCTACTGCCAGGCTATGACACTGTGATGATGTTTGGCCCCATATGGGGCCTGAAGTGACTAATGGAGTCTTATGTCTTTTTGAGAGTACAAGTCTCAGGTGTCACAAGTCTCCAGAGCCAAAGATTCCCTCCGGTGAAATCCTGATTCCCAGAAGCCTCCAAAGCAAACAGCAACAGGAAAATGAGCCAAGAGAAGCTGGCAGGGAGCCTGCTTGGGGCTGGATGAAGGGGTCAGCGTGGCAAGAGCCCAGAAGGTACTGAGCGGCCTGCTGGGGCAGCTCCCTCCCCAAGTGTCCCGTGCTCCCTCTGCAGCCATCCCCTCTGGGCAGGATGAGGTGCAGAAAATGGGCACACAGCCTGCCCAGGTGAAACTTGGCTGCGACTCGGGGCAGACTGGGCTTGCAGGAATGTTGTGAGGCTGGCAAATTCTGTCCAGGGGTGAAGCAGAGCTCACACTAACTGCCTGAATGGTGCCACGGCCCAGGGTGATGACTGGGTGGGCATCTCACCAAGGCAATCTGTGTCTCAGGCTGCTGTGGGGTGGATACCTAGGTGCCAAACCTTGGCATATCCCACATTTTCTGGGCCACTGAGTCCACAGATGTTAGCTCATGCCAAGAAAAGAGGCTTGCCAGTGCAGAGGCATGTGGAGCAGTAAATTTCTGTCCAGTGCGGCCCTGTTCTCATCATGGGCTGCAGCCTTGACCTTGGCTTTGTTTATGAGGGAGACAATAAGGACAGCCTTCCAGCCAGAGGACAGGAGCATTCATTAAGCTTTTACTCTGGGTCAGACCCTATGTTAACTGAGACATCCATCCACTTTCTCACATTTCTCATCATAATTGCCGGACTGGACTAAGGGATCTAACCCAGCTCAGGCTCCCTGGGGAGGTGTTGTTGTAGTGGTGACTTAGGATAAGAAGGATTTAGCCAGGTTCTTCCCAGCAACTTTGGTCGTTTTCCAAGAGCTTAGTAGTTGGGCTAGAGTGTTACTCTTGGTTAGGATGATACACCATCCCAACATCCATTAACAGATGAATGGATTAAAAAAAACATGGTATATGCATACACAGGAATATTATCCAGCCTTAAAAAAGAAGAAACTCTTGACATTTGCAACATCATGGATGAACCTGGAAGACATTCTGCTAAGTGAATAAGTCAGACACAGAAAGACAAATACCGTATGATCTGTTTTATATGTGGAATCTAAAAAAGTCAAACTCATAGAAGCAGAAGTAGAATGGTGGTTACGGGGGCCTGGGGTCTGGGGGGAAGATGTTGGTTACAGAGCACAAAGTTTCAGTCATGTGAGATGAGTAAGTTCTGGAGATCGCATGTATAGCATGGGGACTATAGTCACAATTCTGTATTATATACTTGAAATTGATTTTTTTCTCATCTTCCCCTAGCCCTCACCCACAGATAAAGAATACATGGTGACTAAGTGAGGTGGTGATATGTTAGTAAGCTTGACTGTGGTGATCATTTCATAATGTATACAAATATCAAAACATGAGGTTCAATACCTTAAACATATACAGTTTTTGTCAATTATTTCCCAATAAAAAATGTTTTATTTTTTAAAAAGAGTTCAAGTTTCTAATACAAAATGGGGACTTAGAAATTACTTTTCCAGGACTGGTTCATTTCCATTTTCTTGTCAGTAACTTCTAGTGGAAGAAAGGGCAATGTTTTCTCTCTCTCGTCCCTCATCCCTTCCACCCTGCCCCCTGCCCCACGGCAGTGATTTGAAGCTCTAAAGTGCCCATTGGTCAATGAGCACCAAGAGTCCTGACAGAGTCAGACATTATCTTCTGGCAGGCTAGCATTTCACCAAGGCCTCTTGGCACTCACACATTCAAATTATTTTATCTTGCTTTCAAAGCTTGTAGTGATCAGCGGTATTAAACTCTGGAGCCAAGAGCTAACATTTGTTGAGCAAGTTCTCGTGCAATGTTCTTAACAGTCCTATGAGAGAGGTACTCCCGCTGCCAACCAGATTTGAAAAACCGAGAAGTTAAGTCACTTGCCTAAGATAACACAGTAAGCAAGTGGCGAGGCTGGGATTTAAATTTATATATCTGACTCCTGAGTGCTGGGGTTTAACCCCTGGGCTGCCTATCTCTCGGCAGACTCAGTAGATCGGTCCACTAAAGTCAGTCTGAGGAACTTCCCTCCTTCACCTCTGAGTTCCATCTAATTCCAGTCCTTCAAGTCTTCATCATTCCTGGGGCATTTCTTTTCAGAGACAAGAGAAGAACCTGGTTAAATCCTTCTTATCCTAAGATACCATATGGCAGGAGCTATATCCTGGGAATAAGTGATTTATTATCTGAATTTTTTTTTGTTTGAGTCGGCGTCTCACTGTTGCCTAGGCTGGACTGCAGTGGCACGCTCATGACCACTGCAGCCTCAACCTGCTGGACTCAGGAGAACCTTCTGCCTCAGCCTTTCAAGTAGCTACAACTACAGGCATGTGCCATGTGCCCAGCAAATTTTTTTGATTTATTGTAGAGACAAGGTCTCGCCAAGTTGCTCAGGCTGGTCTCCAGCAATCCTCTTGCCTCCACCTCCCAAAGTGCTGGGATTACAGGTGTGAGCTAATGCACCTGACTTATTATCTGAATTTAAAACACTTCACTGTATCTCCTGTCATGAGCAGTATAGGTTGCATATTGCATTCGCCAAGGA
Source organism: Carlito syrichta (assembly GCF_000164805.1). Taxonomy (NCBI): domain Eukaryota; kingdom Metazoa; phylum Chordata; class Mammalia; order Primates; family Tarsiidae; genus Carlito; species Carlito syrichta. Next base: position 73,930 of record NW_007074683.1, on the reverse strand, counting down.
AAGGCTAGACTGCTATAACAGAGATCCAGTAATGACATAGGCAGGAATCAGTAAATTTTTCTGGCCGGGCTCGGTGGCTTAGCCTGTAATCCCAGCACTTTGGGAGGACAAGGCAAGTGGATTGCCTGAGCCTGTGGGTTCGAGACTCACTGAGGCAACTTGGCGAGACCTTGTCTCTAGTCTGGGCGACAGAGTGAGACTCCAACTAAAAAAAAAACTTTTTTTTCTGTAAATAGCCGGAGAGAAAATGTTTTAGGTTTTGCGGGTCATATCATATGAATTCTGTGGCAACTCCTCAACTCAGTCCTTGTACAGTGAAAGCAGTCATAGATAATAATATGTAGATGAATGATCATGTATGTGTTTTAATAAAATACTACTTACAAAAGTAGGCAGCAGGCCGTGTTTGCCCTCCCGCCTGCTGCAGCTTAAAGATAATTGTTTATTTTTCTTGTGTGTAAGCGGTGGAGTGAATGGTCCTAATTTTAGGGCAATTGCTTAGAAACCCAGAGTTCCTAATTGAGGGGCACTGCCATCCCTCCAGAGCTGTGCCATCTTCTGTGTGGGGGGAAAAGGAAACACAGTATGAGGGAGGTCCTGTCTTTCGGCTCAGGTTTAGGGGCGAAACACAAACCTTCTGCTCATTTTTCAGCCACAAAGGAGGCTGGAAAATATCTAGCTGTGTGTCCAGGAAGAGGGAAGAATGGATGCTGGCAGATGGCCTGCCGTGTCGGTTACCCCGCCAGCTTCCCTTGTCCATCCCTCTTCTTCTCACTACTTCCTTTTGTTCAGGTGTCCATCCTGACCCTTTCCCAACCCCATTCTCCTCCTACTCCCTTTCCCCTTAGTCCCTCCCCCAGATGGTGCAGGGGAAGTTGACTCCACCCCTCCTGTAGCCTGATCAAAAGGCTTGTGTCATCGTGATTGGGGCTGAACCCTGAGACCAAGCACATCAGTACAGAGCATGCTTCTTGGCCAGGATGCAGGAATGAGAGAATGTGACCCCAATGGGAGGGCTGATTTGTTAGTGGTGTCTGGAAAAGAAGCAATCCTTTCCCTTAAAAGAGAGTTCTCCTCTTTAGAGGAATGTGGCAGGAATCCTGGGGCTACTCTCACCATTTAAAAAAATTGTGGTATCATATTTATCACATGAAATGTACAGTTTTAATCAATTTTAAGTGAATAGTTCATTTACAATTCTGTGCAACTGTCACCACCACCCTTCTCCAGAACTTTTTTCATCTTCCCAAACCAAAGCTCTGAACCCAATTAAATGGTAACTCCCTATTCCCTACTCTCCCCAAAGTAAAAGTAGAGACAGAAGGTAGAACGGTTGTACGCCAGGCACCATGACTCATGCCTGTAATCCCAGCACTTGGGGAGGCCGAGGTGGGAGGATCACTTGAGCCCAGGAGTTCGAGACCAGCCTGGGTCACATAACGAGACCTCGTCTCTACAAAAAAAAAAAAAAAAGGAAGTAGAATGGTTGACAAATAGAAAGTAGAACAGTTCTACTTTCTGACTCTGAATTTGTATACTCTTGGTAACTCCTATAAGTGCAATCATATAGTATTTGTCTTTTTATGACTGGTTTATTTCACTTAACATAATGTCCTCGAGGTTCACCTATGTTGTAGCATGTGTGAGAATTTCCTTTCTCTTTAAGGCTGAATAATATCCTATTGTATTGTATGCATAGACCCCCCCTTTTTTTTAAGAGATGAGACCTAACCTAAACTGGAGTGCATTGGCTATTCACAGGCACAACCATAGCCTCAAACTCCTGTCCTCAGCCTCCCAAAACTGGGACTATAAGTACATACATCTGGTTGTATAGACCATATTTTGCTTATCCATTCATCCATCGATGAATGCATGGGTTGCTTCTACCTTTCAGCTAACTGCTGCAGCCATTTGGCTCCTATGAGATGAGTCAGGCCATGCGCAAAAGAGGCTTGGAGGAAAACACAGCTGCACACATTGCTGGGAATGGAGCCGCCACTGGATGAGCTGACCCTGAAGCTTGACCTCCAGGATCCTCTGGACTAACAGATGTGTGAAACAATGAACTCCTTCATTGTCGAATTGAGTCTTAGGTCTCTTATAGCTTATAAGCCATCTAAGCGATGCATCTTTTGAGAAGTTGCCTAGTTTCAAAATTGCCGAAGAAAACAAAAACGAGCAGAGCCACAAAAAAGTGGGAAATATTTTGCTGATGTGAATGCCAGAAAAAATTTAAACCATATTTTGAATAAGATTTTATAGCCATATATATGCAAGTTACCTTTCTTCCCATGCTTGTGAGTGACTAATACTATGAGTGATGAAAAACTGAAAGACAAATTTGATTAGGTTAGAATGTCATTACATCCAATGTATTCATGCATTCCTTATTTTGACCTTTAAAGAAAGACTTTTATTGAAAGGAAGAATTGACCAGGTGTGGTGGTTCATGCCTGTAATTCCAGCACTTTGGGAGGCTGAGGCAGGAGGATCACTTGAGACCAGGAGTTCGAGACCGGCCTGGGCAACATAGCAAAACTTCATCTCTACAATAAAATAAAATAAAATAAAATAAAAATTAGTGCATGCTTGTAGTCCCAGCTACTCAGGAAGCTGAGGCAGGAAGATCACCTGAGTCCAGCAGGTCAAGGCTGCGGTGGCCATGAATGTGCCACTGCACTCCAGCCTGGGTGATGACAGAGTGAGACTTCTACTCAAAAAAAAAAAAAAAAGAAATTGGGGCTGGGCGCGGTGGCTCAAGCCTGTAATCCCAGCACTTTTGGAGGCCAAGGCAAGAGGACTGCCTGAGCCCGTGGTTCGAAACCAGCCTGGGCAACATGGTGAGACCTCGTCTCTACACTAAATCAGAAAATTAGCCGGGCGTGGTAGCACATGCCGGTAGTTCTGGCTACTTGGAAGGCTGAGGTGGAAGGATTGCCTGAGCCCAGCAGGCTGACACTGGGGTAGCCGTGAGCATGTATGCCACTACACTCCAGGCTGGGCAAGGGAGCGAGACTCCAACTCAAAAAAGAAAAGAAAAGAAAAGAAATTGGCTCCTGAGTAGCCATGTTTAGCAAGACCATGTCTCTACAAAAAGTTTTTTTCCTGAAATTAGCTGGGTGTGGGCAACTCCCTTGGGTCGCCTCCCACTGTGGGAGCTTTTCTGTCCTCTCAATAAATCCCGCTTTCTCACTTAAAAAAAAAAACCATCTGGGTGTGGTGGTGCACATCTGTAGCCCTAGCTACTCAGGAGGTTGAGGCGAGAGGATTACTTGAGCCGAGGAGTTCAAGGCTGCAATGAGTTATGATGACACGGCTGCACTCCAGCCTGGGCAATAGAGCAAGACCCTGTCTCTAAAAATAAAAATAAACAAAGAGATGGATCCTGACTCTGGGGCTTTCACACTCACATACATTGCAGCTCCTACAAGTACTACAGGAGATAATAGCTTATCTGAGAGTGGAATTACAGTGCTGAGAGTATGCATACCCCGTGCCACACAGCTTACCTGTAGCAGAACCCAGATTTAAAGTGAGACTCCCCGTCTTGGTCTCTGCAGTTCTCCCCACTCTTCCATGCCGCCTTTGTCCCCAAGCCTTGACCTCTCTCTCCTGCCACGTCCCTGGGTCTCTGAGTGTTCCTCCCCTTTGCTCTCCAGTCTGTGGTCCCGGGCATTTTGGGGTGGCAGTGGGGTGCCCAGGAGAGGAGCAGATCCTTATGAGTAGAGACAAGGCCTTCCAGAGACAAGTGCTGGCAGCCCTGGTGCCCACTGCCCTGTGCTCTGTGCTCTTGGCCCTCACTCTCGCCTTCGGAGCTGCCTATGGAATAAACATGGACACTGAATAAGTTGGGGTCATGATCGTTTTTTAGTAAAATAACTTTCCATGTATTGGTCTCAAGGAAGAAGTCTCCCTGGAGATAAGAATGTATGTGTAGGTGGGAAAGGGACCCAGAAGTGCAAGCTGTCCGTCTTTTCTTCTTTTTATTGAGTTGGAGTCTCACTCCTTCACCCAGGCTGGAATGCAGTGGCATGCATGCTCACGGCCACCCCAGCGTCGACCTGCTGGGCTCAGGCAATTCTTTCGCTTCAGCCTTCCAAGTAGCTGAAACTACAGGCGCACGCCACCATGTCCAGCTAATTTTTTTGATTTAGTATAGAGACGAGGTCTCGCCAAGTTGCCCAGGCTTGTCTTGAATCCACAGGCTCAGACAATCCTCTCACCTCCAGGCCCCTCAAAGTGCTGGGATTACAAGCTTGCGCCATGTGCCCAGCCAAGCTGCCCATCTTCTAGGGGCCCAGTGGAAAACAGAGCCCTTGGCTCCAAGGACAGGAACACTATCTCATTCACTGAGTGTCCACAGCCTGCCAGATGGCTTGGGGCACAGCAGGCTCTCAGGACATGTTTGTTAAATGAGTGAATGGATGAAAGATGACCACTGTGAGTAATCACTCTGTCGCTGCTGGTTTCTGGGCACACTGCACCTCCCAGCTTTCATGTTCTCCGGCCCAGGGACTCTCCTACATCTCCTTCGGGTTCTGGTCTCCCACCCACCGACCTCCTGACCTGAGTTCATCTCCCTCCTCCTGCCCTACCCTACACGCCCTTCCTTCCTCCTCAGTGGCCTGCCCTGGATAAGAGTTGTTGAACTGCCAGTGTCCAGATAATGCTCCGTTAGGCTGGCCCCGCCTCTGCTGAGTTTCCTACTGTGTGACTTTACTAAGTTGGCCCATTTGTCTCAACTTTTGTTCTCCTTGCAAAAAAGATGAAGCCTCTTGAATTCAAGTCCCTAATTCTAGGTGGCTCCTGGGGACAGACTTTGGTGTTGTTTCCCAGAGGGAGTAAGGATGAAAGACACTGCCAGGCAACGACCCCCGAGCCTTGCCCAGGCAAGGAGATGCCGTGCGTCCCTTCTCTAGTGGTCTCCGGGAGGCAGCCTGCCCGGCACTCTGTGCTTATTGATGGGAAATCTGAATGAGGGGGCGTAGAAGAGCTCTGTGGACTATGGGGTGCTACACTGGAGCTATGTCTGTCACTCTAGTCTGCCTTCCTGCCCAGCTGGACCCTGCCTTTCTGTAAAGTTCCCATGACTATTTCTGAAAGTCCCAGGGGTGTCTCATATGTGTCCCAAACTAGTCCCAGCTGCAGTGTCAGCCATTTGCCTTCCTCCCCCTGCTGTCCCCTCCAGGTTCCCCCAAGTTACTCCTTTCACCTCCTGATGGGCACCACCACCTCCTACCTCCATTTCCACTGGGTTTGACACTGCTGGAGGCCTTATAGGCTCCCAAGCTTGGATCTAGCTTGAACAGAGTTTGAGTCTAACCTGGGTCTCCCTCCCACCTTTATTTCTGAAAAAGCTAGAAAAGAATGTAGTGAATTTAGACTTCGCTATATTTGCTGACCACCTACTCTGTTCTCACCAATTTCATATGAGTTTTATCATTGAACCTTCACCAAATCTTCAGAACCACCTTGCAAGGCGGGTATTTCTAGTGTCTTAAGTGAGAAGCCGATCAACTCCAGTAGGAGGAGAAGTTGATAGGATTCATTGCAGACACTCCAAGGAAAGAATGAAGAGCTATCACTTCACAACTTGTGAACATTTTAGAGTGGGGGTGTGAGCAGGGTCCCGATGGCTGATCTCTGTTTTGGCTGTCATCAGCACTTCCCTATCCTACCTGCTGCCATGTGTGTGCCTATGCATTTGCCTTCTCCTTGCAGCGGTAGCTGCACTCCTGACGCAAGTGAATGAATTTACAGGTAGGCCTCAGTTATCAGATTATCTCAAGACTTTGAAGTAAGAGTGTGGTGGACAGAATAATGGCACCCCAAACAAGTCCTACCTAGCAAGATCACTCCCAGATAAATACCTAACAGAAGGGAAATAGATGCTTGCACAAAATCTTATACACACATGTTCATTGCGGTATTATCCATAATAGCCAAAAGATAAAAACAGCCCAAATGTTGATCATTAATGGATGAGTGTGGCCGGGCTCAGTGGCTCAGCCTGCAATCCCAGCTCTTTGGGGGGCCGAGGTGAGTGGATTGCCTGAGTCCGCAGGCTCAAGACCAGCCCAGGCAACTTGGCAAGACCTTATCTTTACAATAAATAAATAAATAAATAAATAAATAAGCCAGGCGTGGTAGTGTGTGCCTGTAGTTCCGGCTACTTGGAAGGCTGAGGCAGAAGGATCGCCGGAGCCCAGCAAGTCGACGCTGGGGTGGCTGTGAGTGTGCCGCTGCAATCCAGACTGGGCGACAGAGTGAGACTCCAACTCAAAAAAGAAAAAAACAGATGAGTGGATAAAAAAATGTAGTATATGCAGATAATGGAATATTATTATTATTATTTTTTTTTCATTAATCAGTAGTTTTTATTATGGTTTTGTGGGGTACAGTTAAGGGTAGGTGTACAATGACGTTTCATTCAGGCACCCTGTAGATAAGAAGTGTTTTCCCATCCCCCGACAGATATTTGCTACTGTTAATCCCATCCCCCTCCCCCCCATAGGAATATTATTAGACTATAAAAAGGAAGGAAGTATAGTACTGACATATGCTACAACATGGAGGAAACCCGAAAGCATTATGCTAAGTGAAAATTAGACACAAAAGATCACATACTATATGACTCCAATCATATGAAGATCCAGAATATGGAAATCTATAAGATATAATGCCATAAAGTGGTTGGGCCAGGTGCAGTGGCTCACACCTATAATCCCAGCACTTTGGGAGGCTGAGGTAGAAGGATCACTCAAGGCCAGGAGTTTGACAACAGCCTGGGCAACATGGCGAGATCTACGAAAAAATATCAAAAACTAACCTGGCATGGGGACGTGTACCTGTAGTCCCAGCTACTCAGGAGGCTGAAGCGAGAGGATCACTTGAGCCCAGGAGTTTGAGGCCATAGTGAGCTAAGATCATGCCACTGCTCTGTAGCCTGGGTGACAGAATAAGACAATGTCTCAAAAAAAAAAAAAAAAAAAGCAGCTTAGTTGTTGCTTAGGGCAGGGGGTGAGGGGTGGATGAGAGCTAAAAGACACAAATTTTTTTCTTGAGGTGTTAAAAATGTTCTAAAATTGATTGTGGCGATGATTGTTCCTATCTGTGAATATACTAAAAACCACGAAATCATGTATTTTAAATGGATGAGTTGTATGGTACATAAATAATTATATCTCAATAAAGCTTAAAAAACAAAAAGTAAATCCATGTCCTAATCTCTAGAACCTGTGAATATGTTACCTTACATGGCAAAAGGTACTTTGTAGATGTGATTAAATTAAGAATTTTGCGATAGAAAGATTATCTAGATGGTCCCCAATGTAATCACAAGAGTTCTTAGAAGAGGAAGGCAGGAGGCTCAGAGACAGAGAAGATGTGAAGGCAAAAGTAGAAAGAATGTGCCAGTGCACTCGAGCCTGGGCGACAGAGTGAGACTCTGACTGAAAAAAAGAAAGGAAAAAAAAAGGCAAAAAGAAAGGGTGGGAGAGAGATATTTCTAGAATCTTTTCAGCTTTGAAGATGGAGGAAGGGGCCATGAGCCAAGGAATTCAGGCAGCATCTAGAAGCTGGCAAAGGTAAGGAAATATCTTCTCCCCTAGAGTCTGTGAAAGGAACTTCACCCTGATGGTACTTGGATTTTTTAGCCCAGTGAAAGCCATTTCAGATGTCTGACCTTCAGAGCTGTAAGACAATAACCATGTTGTTTTAAGCCAGTGTATCTGTGGTAATTTGTCACAAAAGCAAAGGAAACATTCAAAAAAGTTACGGAGACAAAAGTCAAGTGGGTGGGTTTTGGAGCTAAGAAGTCAAGTTGAGCTAGTTAAACACAGGAAAATCAATACTGTCTGTTCCAGGAAACCTCCCCTGACCTCTTTCTCTCACTTGGTACTATTTTAGAGGTCTCCCCTGGGATCCTATGACACCAGCACTACCACCATTACTATGTAACAATTCTTGATCCCTTGTCAGTTTCCCTGGACATTCCTGGAGAGGGAAAGATCTTGAAGACTCCTTTTTGCATATCCAGTGCCTAGAATCGTGCCTGGCACATCCTAAGTATTCAGATATTTGGTGACTGAATGACTAAGACCCCTGAAGCTTAGAGATTGTAAACAATAATGATAATAGCTGATCTTTATTGAATTCTTTTTTTTTAATTTTTTTTAATTTTTGAGTTGGAGTCCCACTCCGTCGCCCAGACTGGAGTGCAGTGGCCGCTCCCGGCCACCGCAGCCTCACCCTGCTGGGCTCCGGCGATCCTTCTGCCTCAGCCTTCCAAGTAGCCGGAACTACAGGCATGCGCTACCACGCCCGGCTGATTTTTTGATTTATTGTAGAGATGAGGTCTCGCCAACTTGCCCAGGCGGGTCTCGAACCCGTGGGCTCAGGCAATCCAATCACCTCAGCCTCCCAAAGCGCGCAGGATTACAGGCTGAGCCACCGAGCCCGGCTTGAATTCTTTTTTTTCAAACGAGGTCTCACCAAGTTGCCCAGGCTGGTCATGAACCCCTAGGTTCAGGCAATGGCCCCCATCTCCCAAAGTGCTGGATTACAGGCATGAGCCACTGCACCCAGCTTTATTGAGTTTGTACTGTGCTGAGTGCCTTATATTTCTTTACTTATTTAATCCTCAAATCAATCCCATGAGGCAGGTGCCATTATGCTCTCTATGATACAGCTGAGACGAGAGAACTCAGGGAACTCAGATCTGACACAGATCTGCCCAGCTCAGAGCCTTGTTCAAATCTGGCTATCCACTAGCCACTGACTATATGTAGCTACACTACATTTAAATAATTAAAGTTAAATATAATTAAAAATTCATTTCCTTGGTCACACCAGCCACATCTCAAGTGCCCAACAACTAGGTGTGGTTAGTGGTTACCAAACCAGGGAATGCACATATAGAACATTTTCACCATCACAGAAAGTTTTATTTCATTTGGGTGTGGTGCCTTATGCCTGTAATTCCAGCACTTTGGGAGGCCGAGGTGAGAGGATTGCTTGAGCCCAGGAGTTTGAGACAGCCTAGCCATCAAAGCAAGAGATCATCTCTAAAAAATATTAATAATAATAATAATTTAAAAAATAGCCAGGCATGATGGTGCATGCTTGTAGTCCCAGCTACCCAGGTGGCTGAGAAGGGAAGATTGCCTAAGCCTCGGAAGTCAAGGCTGCAGTGAGCCATGATTATGCCATTACACTTCAGCCTGGGCAACAGAGTGAGGCTCTGACTTTAAAAAAAAAAAAGAGTTCTATTTCACAGCATGGCTACAAACCCCTGTCAGTTTACCAAATAAAATACATCATTTTTGAATCCTTGCTTCTCTTAAAAAATACAAATAAAAGCAGATCCAGCTCTTTATCTTTCCAAGGCAGGAGTGTGGGTCCTCAGGTACCTGCATCTCTCGGGTCTCGTGAGGGGTGGGGTGCTGTGACTAGAAGAAGCAAGACAGTTACAGGCCAAACTCTCTTCCTCACTCACCTGAATAGATCTGGTAAATATGGTGACTCCCTTGGGGAGGGTTATGTGGCTGGATCATGGGGCCCTTACGTGAGGCCTCTTCCAGCTGACAGCTCTCCCCCCTTGAGGCCCCGAGAGGGTGGTCCTGGGACCTCATGCTTCTTCCCTTTGATAAAGCAAGGTTCCCTCCTTCCCTTCCCTTCCCTTCCCTTCCCTTCCCTTCCCTTCCCTTCCCTTCCCTTCCCTTTCCTTCCTTCCTTCCTTCCTTCCTTCCTTCCTTCCTTCCTTCCTTCCTCTTTTCTCTCTTTTTTTTGTAGAGAGAGAGAGTCTTGCCGTGTTGCCCATGCTTGTCTCAAACTCCTAGCCTCAGGTGATACTCCCACCTCAGCCTCCCAAAGTGCTATGCATCCAGTCTGATAAAGCAAGTTTTAAACATCCCTGTGTTTACAGCCCAACAGAAGCTCCCAGAAGCAAAGGGGGGAAGGATAGTCATATAAACTAATAAAACAACAGCTAGTGAGTGCCAACTGTATACGAGGCATTAAGAGCTGCTTTGTAGTCATAATTTTAGTTAATCTTTGCAAGATGATAGTCCCCAATTCACAGATGACAAGGCTGAGATCTGATGAGGCTGAGTGGTTCGCCTAAGGTCACACACAGGAAATAGTCGAGCTGAGACACAAGCTCTAAACAACTGAGCTCTGCACCTTGTGAACCCAGCCAGCTTCACAGTTCTGAGAGTCCAGACACAGCTTCCCCTGGAAACTTCCCAAGATGGAGGTGAGGAGAACAGCCAGAGTTTAGCAAGCTTGCTGCCAGCACCGAGCATTCTCCAGCCAGGCCTAGGCCTGTGGCTTTGGCTGCATTCCTCATGTGGGGAGAGGTGAGCTGTGGGGCTGAGGGAGCCTCCAGCAGAGATCTTCCTGCCTACAGAGATGGGCCTGCTCCTCAGAGCCCAGTCCAGGAGGACTCCCCCTTAACTGTCTTCTTCAGGGACCAGGTCACGTGGCTTTCCCTGGACAGGGGTAGGAGAGAGGGCTTTTGGGGGACCCCAAGACCATGCAGCAGAAGGGGAAAATCCCAGGCCAGCAACAGAGCCTGTGGTTTCTTGTGGAAAACCACAGAAAACTCACAGCATGGGATGACAAAACCCACAAACCCCACTGTGTAGGGTGTGGTCCAAGGTACCTTGGCTGCCAATACCTCCATTGGCACAAGACTCCACTGGCAGCATCTTTTGCTTGCAGCCATTAGCTCTTTTTTTTGAGTTGGGGTTTCACTCTGTTGCCCAAGCTAGAGTGCAGTGGTACACTCGCGGCCACCCTGGCTTCTACCTGCTGGACTCCGGCTATCCTTCTGCCTCAGCCTTCCAAGTAGCTGGAACTGCAAGCGTGTGCTACCACGCCTGGCTAATTCTTTATTTATTGTAGAGACGAGGTCTCACCAAGTTGGTCAGGCTGGTCTTGAACCTGCGGGCTCAGGCAATCCACTTGCCTTGGCCTCCCAAAGTACTAGGATTACAGGCTGAGCCACTGAGCCGGCCACCATTATCTCCTTTGTCTATCGGTAACCCTTGCATGGAGTGGTTGTACTGTCAGTGGCCCTTGGGGAGGGGATTTCCATGGGAGGAGGAACAGGAGTCAGGCAGCCTACTCTGTCCTCTACTGACCAGTGCCCTGATCAGGGAGAGGGTTGCAATGGCAGCTTTATTCCTGAGGCAGCCTGGAGAAGCTCCTCCAACCATAGCTTCCATCTCACACTCACCTCCCGCAGGCTTCCCACATCAGTCTGGTGGGCCTGACCCTTTTCCGGCTTCCAAAGCCCCAGGGCAACTGGGGGTGGCAGAGCTGCCACCATGAATTTCCAAGCCTCAGAGGTATCTGGGGGCCCGGCACAATGGCTCAAACCTGTAATCCCAGCACTTTGGGAGGCTGAGGTGGGAGGATCACTTGAGACCAGGAGTTCAAGATCAGCCTGGGCAACATAGCAAAACCTCGTCTCTACAAAAAATTAACCAAGCATGGTGGCACATGCCTGTAGTCTCAGCTACTTGGGAGCCTAAGGCAGAAGGAGGTCGCCTGAGTCCAGGAGGTCGAGGCTGCGATGAGCTGTGATCGTGCCACTGCACTCCAGCCTGGGCGACAGAGTGAGACTGACTCAAAAAAAAAGTATACGGGGTTCGGATGCATTACTTGGCAGTGGCCTTGCTGTACAAGGCCCCAGGGGACTGTGTAGAGCTTGGGAGAGAGTGTGGTCACAGAGCTGTATATTGGGCACCACCAGTGGTTTCTGCGGTACACCCCTCCGTGCTCCCCCCCCAGAAACCTGCTTTTCCCTGAAGCCAACAATGTGCCTGGGGTTCATTTTCCAGCCATCATCTCACTGGACAGTCTCCAGGAACGGGCCAATGCTCCTTTCTCCCATACAACAGAGCTATAAACTGTTGTTCCTGCCTTCCTCTGCCTGCAAGCCCCACTGTCCCCAGTGTCCATGCCTCCCAAAGCCAAGGTTAAATTCACCAGCTCAGCAGTGGAACCTCAGCAGGTTGTGCTCTATTGCCTCCCCATCTCTCCAGCATGGAGGAAGGATGAGGGAGGTAAGAGGAAAGCAATGAAGGGTGTTGGAGAGCATTCTTCTCATTTTTCAATGGGGAAATTGAGGCTAGGCAGTAGAATGACTTGCTGGAGGCTTGAACCACCTGCTGGATTACATACGCCAGCTCCTGGGCTTCTTACCCACATCTCTAAGGTACATGTATCATCATGCTAGCTTTATAAGTGAGGTGAAGCCGGGCTCGGTGACACAGCCTGTAATCCCGCGCCTTTGGGAGGCTGAGGTGAGTGGATTGCCTGAGCCCACGGATTCGAGACCCGCCTGGGCAGTGAGACCTCATCTCTACAATAAATCAAAAAATCAGCCAGGCGTGGTAGCGCGTGCCTGTAATTTCC
>NW_007074683.1:54143-61484 GCF_000164805.1 Carlito syrichta | reverse complement strand
CCCAGCAGGTCAAGGCTGCGGTGGCCGGGAGCGGCCACTGCACTCAGTCTGGGTGACAGAGTAAGACTCCAACTCAAAAAAAAAAGTGAGGTGAGTTAGGTGAGAGTTTGATGATTTTCTACCGTCACACAGAGGGAAAGGGGTAGCATGGTTCTACCTCTGGCCAGTGGCATCCTCTCCCTTTGCTGCTTCCTCTCCTTGGGGCCATTATCCAAGTTATTTGAGAATGAACTTGACCCCTGATCACAGTACCCCTGGACCCTGACTACAGTACCCCTTATTGGGCACTGCTATCCCCACAAGGGGACACAGTGGAGACACTAAGAGGCTGGAATTGGAGCCAGTCATCTCTGGGTTCTTGCCTGGCTGTAGGATCCTGGGCGATTATTTACCTCCCTAAACCTCACTCTTTCCATCATAAAAGTGGCTCTAAATAATCATATTTATGGTAGAGGGGTGTTGCAAAAATTAATGCAATCGTACAGGAAAAGGCACAGTGCCGGGCATAGGTTTTGTGCGCCTCAAATAGGAGCTGTTACTATTATTGTTGTCATCCCAAGACCTGAGGTCAGGGATCCTCTCTCTCCTATTAACCAAACCTCTTCCTCTCCCTGTGGTGACATTTTAGTTACAAAAAGCCTTGGCTGCAGGAGATGGACCAAAAGTCAAGGGTTTGAAGTTGCCTTCCATTTTATGAGTGTGTGTTTCCTGTCTCAAGAGTGGCACAAAGACCAGCTTCACTGCCCTTCTCAGGGCTTTTGTGGCTGATCCTTCCTGGTCTCTGCTTGGGCCTCAAACTCCAAGAGTAAGAATGGTCACTGACATATTGGGACAAGAGTCTGCCTGCTCCTCCCCTCCTCCCTCCCCACTTAGCCTCGTCTGCTTCTCTTCTGACATCTGCTCTCTGTCAGGGGTGAGATGGGACACAAAGCTGTTGAGAGTGAGGCTGGGGTCCTGGCTCATGGGCGAGAGTTACCCCTTCTCTGATTTGAAGCCACAAGCAGCAGCTGTGAGCCCTTCCCAGGGAAGACCAGGAAAGAGCAAGGGGGCTCATGCTCACAGTTCCTCTTCTTGATGGGGTCGAAGAATCTGCCTTCTCACCTCTGGGTTCAGCGGTGAGTGCTTAGGCCACAGTGTAGACATCATTGAATAACTTCCTCTCTTTTTTTTTTTTTTGAGCTGGAGTCTCACTCTGTCACCCAGGCTGGGGTGCAGTGGCACACTTCCAGCCACCGCAGCCTCGACCTGCTGGGCTCCGGCGATCCTTCCGCCTCAGCCTTCCAAGTAGCTGGAACTACAGGCACGCGCTACCACCCCGGCTAATTTTTTTGATTTATTGTAGAGATGCGGTCTCACCTGCCCAGGCGGGTCTCGAACTCACGGGCTCAGGCAATCCACTCACTTCAGCCTCCCAAAGGCATGGGATTACAGGCTGAGCCACGGAGCCCGGCTAACTTCCTCTCTTGCCATTCGTATCCCAAAGTCTCCTCAGTCAGAGGGAGGGAAGCAATATGAAAGAAGCTGGACCTGACTGGGCCCCGGAATAACGATCTGGGAGTGTAACAGGCTGGTCTGGAAGAAAGGGTGCTTTTTTCTTTCTTCCTCCCCTTTCAACAACCAGGCTCTAGTGGCAACATGCATCAGGGAATTATTATTATTATTATTTCCATTTGGGATATAATTACAGCAGCTCCAAGAGCAAGGCCTCACATCCTTGGCATTGGTGGGGAAATTCAGCATATAATTACATCATGGAGTCATCCTATCTTGCCCCCCCATTCTCTCTTCTCCTCTGGCCCCTCCAGCCCAGCCCAGCCCCACCCCACCCCGCTCCACCCCCACTGACATTTATGAGAATTCTCTGGCTCCAGGCCAGGAAGATGCTTTTGATCTCCCCCTCCCCCCTCCCCACTGCTTCTGGAAGGCCCTGCTTTTAGTTGCATCCTTCACTGAGTCCAAGCCAAGAACCCCTGTGTTTGGAGCCCGAACAGCTGAGCTCACTGGTCTAAAAGGGCCTTGCTCTGGATTCTCAGGCAGGAGGGTATACAGAGAGCCCTGGCAGCCAGCAAGCCAGAATCAACGGCTGGACAGGATGGAGGAGGTACAGGGACCTGGGTGTACAGGGGGCTGTGGACTCAGTTCTGTGGCTGGTTCCTGCTTCTAGAGGCTTCCTCCAGCTCCTCAGTTCCCGCAGTTCCCGGATGTTGACCAGCCATTGAGAGGACCCTGGGCCTGCCTCTGGCTAGGAAGCCCAGCTGCAGGCTGTCCTAAGAGCTCCCCAGTGTGAGGGAAGGTGGTTTGGTTACATGCTGGCTTCTTGGCCATTTGTTGTGGATGCAGTGAGTGACAACCCGGCTGTAGAGATAAGGTGGCAGCCTCCCCACCCAGGGGCCTCACTATGGAGATACGGTGGCTTTAGTGTCCTTCTGGAGGTGGTGACTCATGAGAAAGGCAGGGTGGGGAGGGCGCCTGCCACCCTGTCTCTCTGTAGGAACTCATCCCAGGAATGCCTGCAGCCTAATCAAGGCCTGCGAAACTCGGTGAGGAAGAAGCCATTGGCAGTCCATGGGGCCACACAACTCCCACCAGGATTCTGAAGGCACGAGGATGGGTACAGCTTCTTGTTTCCCTATCAGCTGCTTCACTGTTTCCCAAAGTCTCGTGACAAACCCATTAGAGATGTACATTTTTGGCCCTCCTTGTTCTTTATAATGAATGTAGTTCTGTTTAAGCAAATCACTCTGGGGAGTCAATCATCTGTAGAGCAGAAAATGCTCACAGGTATGGAACGACACAACCTTGAATGATGGCCTGAATTATCAGGAAAGAAAGATGTTATTAGCTTTCAGTAAGCCATCTTCTCTTTTTCATCACTCAGAGAATCTACAAAGAATCCAGAAGGGAAATAACCTAACATAGTAGTCAGTCAGCAGCAGAACATGTCTACAAAGTCTAAGACTTGTTCTCTTTGTTTGTTTTGAGTTGGAGTCTCACTCTGTTGCCCACGCTGGAGTGCAGTGGCACGTTCACGGCCACCCTAATGTCAACCTGCTGGGTTCAGGCGATCCTTCTGCCTCATCCTTCCAAGTAGCCACAACAACAGGCCCATGCTACCACATCCAGCTAATTTTTTTATTTGTTATAGAGACAAGGTCTCACCAGGTTGCCCAGGCTGGTCTTGAACCTGCAGGCTCAGGCAATCCTCCTGCCTCTTGCCTCGCCCCCCGCCCCCCACCCAAAGTGCTGGGGTTACAGGCTTGAGCCACCGCGCCTGGCCAGCCTTGTCCTCTTTATCTTCTGTCCAGGTTTCTCAACACTCGTTCTTCTATGTTATGGGCACCCCCAGTGCTGGAGATGTTAAATGAAGGGTCTACCCACAGGCAGGGGATATGGTTGGGGGGCTTAGGAGGGAGATGGCCATCATACATGATGATCAGGTGTGAGAGGGACCACAGGCTGGAGAAGTGAATTCTGCCTGGGGTTGAAGTAGAGTATTAGAGGAAACTCCTGAGAGAGACATTTGGACTGGGACTTGAAGGATGAGAAGTTCCCCACTGGATGAGCTAAAAAGGGCACTCTGGACCCAGGTAGAATTGCCAGAAAAATATACAGAACATTCAGTTAAATTTAAACTTCAGATGAACAGCAAAACAATTTTAGTCCATGTCCCGAATATTGCATGAGGCATACTTATACTAAAAAAAGTGTTCATTATTTATCTGAAATTTAAATTTAACTGGACATCCTGTATTTTGATTTGCTAACTCTGCCAATCCTATGTCCAGGAAATAGCGGGAGCAAAGACAGAAACAGGGCATTTGTGGGAAGGAGAAGGGATGAGGCTGGTGCATGGCCATGGGCCTTGGTCGCCAGCAGCCAGGATTGCTTTTGTTGTTAGGTCATGTCTTAGCTCAGGATTACAGACCACCTGCCAGCAAATGCCCACACCCAGGCCGTTGCTCTTAGCTACTGCTCCAGTTCTTTCTTCCAGGACCACCTCATCACCAGCTGGAGAAATCCAGTTTCAAGCAGTCACAGTTTTTTCTTTTCTTTCTCAAGTTTCTGTCTAGTTCCCTTCTTTGAGTCAGTACTCATTCAAGTCACCCTGCATGCATTTGTTAAATGCCAGTCCTGTGCCAGACATCGTGCTTGACATGGGACTCATGGCACGAGAAACAGGCAAAGCCCTTGCCCCCCATGAAATTTACAAAGTACACCTCTTATTTTTTTGAGTTGGAGTCTTCTTGCTCTGTTGCCCAGGCTGGAGTGCAGAGGCCCACTGCAGCCTCGACCTGTTAGGCTCAGGCAATCCTGCTTTCAAGTAGCTGGAACTCCAGGTCTGAGCCACCACGCCCAGCTAATTTTTTGATTTATTCCTCCTTTGGAAGGACGAGGCGAGTGAATTGACTGAGCCTGCGGGTTCGAGACCAGCCTGGGCAACTTGGTGAGACCTTGTCTCTACAGTAAATAAATAATTAGCCAGGCATGATAGTGCGTGCCTGTAGTTTCAGCTACTTGGAAAACTGAGGTGGAAGGATCGCTGGAGCCCAGCAGGTCAACACTGGGGTGACTGTGAGTGTGCCACTGTACTCCAACTTGGGCGACAGAGTGAGACTCCAACTCAAAAAAAAAAACCACATACAAACACATATACAAATTCAATTTCTCCTATCGTCTTTTCCTTTTTAAAAAAAAAAAAAAAAAGCTATTTTAGAAAGGAAGTTTCTGAGCCAGAGACCATCTTTGGAATTCTTAACTCCTTCTGCATTTCCAGCATGGAGCTAACAATTGAGTTCTCCAAGCTCTCTCTGTCCTTCTGTCTCTGGCACTGGATTGAGAAGCCGCTGGGAAGACAGCACTGTTAGAGGATACACAGGGAGGAGGCAGGTGATTGCCTCAGCCCCCAAATGCTAGTCTGATGAGGGACACAGAGCACATACTACAAACAAACACTCCTTATTCCTCTAGCATAGCACCTCTAATATAAATATTTAGTTAGAAGCCAGATCAGTAGCAACAGGAGGGCTATTTTTGTCAGGCTAATGATGCCCCTCCAGGTGCCGGGCATGCTCCCATGTACCGAGCATTTTACTAGTACCTTTCACCCGTTCGGCATGTGCCCCAGAACAATCCTGTGAGGCTGATACTATTATTAGCTCTGCTTGACAGTTGAAGAAATGACAGCTCAGAGAGAGTGGGGAATTTGCCCAGAGTCCGACAGCTGGCAAGTGGCAGGCCTGGGACTGCAGTTAGGGCTTCAAGGCTGCAGACCTCACACACTCAACCACAATGCTAAACCTCACACAGTGCTAGAGATCTGAAAAGACTAAAGTCTGAGATTGCCAGTGAGTAAATGCAAATGTGTGTGCATTTTCACAAGGGTGTTTGTAGTCCACCCCAAAGACCTGCTGCTCTCAGGTGACCCTTTCACTGGCTAAGGGTAGCAATTAAGGCAGGAGATGTTCATTAAGTAAATTAGCTCGAGGGTGGAAGGGAAACCTCCCCTCATTGTTCTCTCCTGCCCTGGAGAATCATGAATCTAACCTAGAATCATGGTCTGGGTTGAAATCTCTAGAGCTATATATATATTTTTTTTCAGTAGGAATCTTACTCTGTTGCTCAGGCTGGAGTGCAGTGGCACGCTCATGGCCACTGCAGTCTCGACCTGCTGGGCTTAGGTGATCCTTCCGCCTCAGCTTTCCATGTAGCTGGAACTACCGGAGCGCCACCACACCCAGCTAATTTTTTGATTTATTGTAGAGATGAGGTCTCGCCAAGTTGCCCAGGTTGGCCTCGAACCCCTGGGCTCAGGCAATCCTCTCACCTCCACTTCCCAAAGTGCTGGTAGTATAGGTGTGAGCCCTGCACGTCCGGCTCAGAGCTATAATTTTTAAAGTGTGGTCTCCAGACCACATCAGCATCACCCGGGAACTCGCTAGAACTGCACATATTATGGTCCCATCTGTGATTTCTAGTGAATCAGAAACTTAGAGTGGGATGTGGGGCAGGGCCCAGGCATCTGTGTTTAACAAGTCCAGGTGATTCAGATGGTCTAGAGGCAGCATCACTTTCCAGCTGCTGAGAAGTTTCTAGGGCCACTGCTCTACAGTTGAAGCAGGAGGCAGCTCTAAAGGGTTTGTGGCTGGAACTAGGACTCAGTCTAGTACCTGACATGTGAAAGATACTCAACAGGTGTATTTTGGATAAATGAATAAATGGCACCCGGGGTGTAAAACCTCTGTTATCATGTTAGGAGAGGAATGTCTCTGGGATGACACCTTGGCTCACCTGCAATGCCAGCATCCGTGTAAAATTTTATTTCTACTTAAGTCTCAGGATGAACACACACTATGCGAGGGGCTGGCCATCCCTCCGAACTTTAGGGTTTTTAAGCAGGAGGGGTCACAAGGGTTAAAAGTTGTCAAAGGGATAGCTGGTTTTTCTAGCAGGGTGCTTATAAACCAATTCCCTGAAATAAAAAGTCCTGGCTTATAGCATTTGCTGATTCCCATGATATAAATACTCCCACCGGGCCATGGATTTGTACTTCATGAGCCGGTGAGCCCATACCAGCACACCACTGGCCCTGCCAGCCTCTGCTAGAACTTGCTTAAAACTAAAAGACTGGCCAGGCACAGTGGCTGTAACTCTAGCACTTTGGGAGGCTGAGGCAAGAGGATTGCCTGAGCCCAGGGGTTCGAGACCAGCCTGGGCAACTTGGCTAGACTTCATCTCTACAATAAATAAAAAAATTAGCCAGGCATGGTGGCATGTACCCGTAGTCCTAGTTACTTGGGAGGCTGAGGCGGAAGGATCGACTGAGCCCAGCAGGTCGAGGCTGTGGTAGCCGTGAATTGCCACTGTACTCCAACTTGGGTGACAGAATGAGACTCCAACTTAAAACAAATAAACACTAAATTAAAAGACTACTTATTTTTTAAAGCAGAAATTAATATATATATAGGAGGGGAACCAAACAGCACAGAGGGTCTAAAATGAGAAACCTCCCCTGACACCCTCAGTCCAACCCCCAGAGGGAACCACCTTCGATGGTTTCTGTTTTTAGTTGTACTGAAGGTCCCTTCCATAACTCCAAATGGTGAGCTTTAAAGTGGTACATAATCACGACTTTTAGAGGTGGATTAAAAGAAAAAAAAAAAAAACCCAGCACATACTGGTCTATCATCTCCAACATCTACCAATACCATGGCTTGGAAGATAGAGACCCAGCTTACCTAGAGAAGCACCATCCCGCCGGGCTCGGTGGCTCAGCCTGTAATCCCAGCGCTTTGGGAGGCCGAGGTGAGTGGATTGCCTGAGCCCACAGGTTCGAGACCCGCG
>NW_007074683.1:35196-54080 GCF_000164805.1 Carlito syrichta | reverse complement strand
GAGACCCGTCTGGGCAACTTTGGCAAGACTTCATCTCTACAATAAATCAAAAATTAGCTGGGTGTGGTAGCACGCACCTGTAGTTCCAGTTACTTGGAAGGCTGAGGCAGAAGGATCGCCAGAGCCCAGCAGGTTGGGGCTGCAGTGGCCGGGAGCAGCCACTGCACTCTAGTCTGAGTGACAGAGTGAGACTCCAACTAAAAAAAAGCAAAACAAGAAAAGAGAAGCACCACCCCCTACCACACTCCTCTATCCACTGGTTATTTTGATGATACTTTGCAATTTCTTCTATTGGTTACTTTTATGTCTTTAAATAATAATGGCAGTTACTCATCTAGTGTTTGTTCTTAGAACAGGTGCTGTTATAAGCACTTTAGACATGTTAAAGATTGAATCACAGGGGTTCTCTGAGGTGGGCACTATTTTCATTCCCATTTGATAGATGAGAAAATGGAGTCACAGAGAGGTTAAGTAAATTGCCCAAGCTAGTAAAAGTCAGAGACAAGATTCAAACCCAGACAGTGTGGCTCCAGAGTTTGTATTTTTAACCTCTCAGAGGAAAGTTTTAGAAAGTTACTTGCTCAGTGTGGGGGGACAGTTGTAGGGGGGAGTGACTATAGGAATATAAATAGATCAGTAAGCTGTAGCCTACTTGTTTTTATTGCCCTTTGGAAAACCAAGTTAGAGGAAGGAAAATGTCTGTATAAGTCTGTATCTGTTCTACCATGTAGACACAGATGCCTTCCGAACTTACCTTTGGGATAGAATAGCTCAGGGCCCTGTCCACCATTACAAATATGGTGGATGGGTGTTGCTAACAGTCTATGATCAAAATATCATTTGTACTTGCATGTGAAAGTCCCAGGTAACTTAATGAAGATGTATCTACCACCCGTTCATCCTGCACCGCACTTGGTGGGCCCTTTCTTTTTTAAATTTATTTTTTTATTTTTGAGTTGGAATCTCACTCTGTCGCCCACGCTAGAGTGCAGTGGCACACTCATGGCTCCTCCAGCCTTGACCTGCTGGGCTCTGGCGATCTTTCCACCTCAGCCTTCCAAGTAGCCAGAACTACAGGCACGCACTACCATGCCCAGTTAATTTTTTATTTATTGTAGAGATGAAGTCTCGCCAAGTTGCCCAGGCTGGTCTCAAACCTGTGGGCTCAAGCAATCCACTCGCTTTGGCCTCCCAAAGTGCTGGGAGTACAGGCTGAGTCACCTAGCCTGTCTGGTGGGTCTTTCAAACTGGAAGGTTTAAGTCTTTTTTCAGATTTGAGAAATTTCTTTTGTTATTTCTTTTTTTAATTATTTTATTTTATTTTTTTATTTTTGAGTTGGAGTCTCACTCTGTCGCCCAGACTGGAGTGCAGTGGCCGCTCCTGGCCACCGCAGCCTCGACCTGCTGGGCTCCGGCGATCCTTCCGCCTCAGGCTTCCAAGTAGCTGGAACTATAGGCACGCGCTACCACGCCCAGCTGATTTTTGATTTATTGTAGAGATGAGGTCTCGCCAAGTTGCCCAGGTGGGTCTCGAACCCGCGGGCTCAGGCAATCCACTCACTTCAGCCTCCCAAGGCGCGGGATTACAGGCTGAGCCACCGAGTCCGGCTTTGTTATTTCTTTTAACTCCTTCCCTTTTATTTTCTCTATTAGCTGCTGGGCTTCTTAGATTGAGTCTTTCTGTATCCATGTCTGGTTTTTTGGCTTGTATTCTGGGAAATTGACTCACCTTTTTCCTCTAAACCTTGTATGAAATATTTTATTTTAGCAATCATAGTTTTAATTTCCAAGAACCTTTTTCTTCTTTACTTGTCCCTTTTCCACATCAACCTGTTTTTGATTAATAGATTCAGTCTATATCTTCTAGGATCCTCTGAAGTTACAAATTAATATTATCTCAGCATTCTTTGAATTAGCTTCATTTTCTCTGGAGCCTGTTCTGGTTTCTTATCTTGATTTGTCTGCCTCCTGATTTTTTGGTTCTTTGAAGCTTGCTCACACTCGACATTCATTTGTTCAGGCTACTTCCATTGCACCCACACTCTGTGTCTCTGTTGGGCCGCTGTGCCTTGGCTGTGAATATGATGGCAATGATGACAAGATGCTGTCCTCATGGAGCTTTTCTTTTCACAATAGCTTATCATAACGTCACACTCGCTAAGTATTGGACTGCCCTGTGTTTATAGCTTCCACACCATACTTAACATTTTGAGTTCTTATCTGCCAAACCCACTAGACTATAAGCAGGGGCTTGAGAACCATGAGTGTATCTTATTTACATATTTATCCCAAGGAGGCCCTTGGTAAAAGTTTGATAACTTTTTTTTTTTTTGAGTTGGGAATTTCACTCTGTTGCTCAGGCTAGAGAGTAGTAGCATAATCATGGCTCTGCTCACTGCAGCCTTGCCTTCCTGGGCTCAGGTGATCCTTCCACCTCAGCCTCCCAAGTAATTGGGACTATAGGTGCACAACACCACGCTGGTTTTCTTGTTGTTGTTGTTGTTTTTTAAAAGTTACAAGGTCTTGGTACGTTTCCCAGGCTCGTCTCAGACTCCTGAGCTCAAGCAATCCTTCTGCCTCGGCCTCTCAAAGTGCTGGAATTATTGGCAGTAGCAGGATACTGCCAGGGTGGGAGGGGGGACACAACATCAATAAGGATACCTGATCTCAAACCAGGCAAAATGGGGACCAAAAGGAGGCCCAAACTTTACCTGTACGATGTCCACTTGTATACCTAATCCTGAATTGCACCCCACATCTTTTTTAAGTTCTGGGATTGTAATTGTGAGCTACCACACCCGGCCTAAATTTGGTAACTCTTGGTTGAATAGAACTGAACTGGGGGGTTTGTGACTGTTGATATATTTATAAATCACACACACACACACACACACACACACACACACTCACAGATGCCGTAGAGATGTGTTAGGAGCTGCTGGAAGGATGCGAGAGAACAGAACCAAATGGCATTCTTCTGGAAGGTTTTGTAGAAGCATAAGGAAAGAAGTAACCCCTAGTACACTGTTCTTTTTTTTTTTTTTTTTTTTTGAGTTGGAGTCTCACTCTGTCGCCCTGACTGGAATGCAGTAACAAGCTCACAGCTACCCTAGTGTCAACTTGCTGGGCTCAGGTGATCCTTCTACCTCAGCCTTTCAAGTAGCCAGAACTACAGGCGCGCTCTACCACGCCCAGCTAATTTTTTGATTTATTGCAGAGATGAGGTCTTGCCAAATTGCCCAGGCTGTTCTCAATCCCGTGGGCTCAGGCAATACTATCACCTCGGCCTCCCAAAGTACTGGGCTTACAGGCTTGAGCCACTGTGCCCAGCCAAGTCCACTGTTCTTACTGCTCACCATTTACTCACTTTCTAAATAAGCACCAAGGCCACCGTTGTCTCTGCTCTCCAACAGATACAAACTGTCGCTTTTGCCTGTAGTTTCTTAGCAACCAACCTTTTGCTTCAAAAAGCCTGGAAACCTACGATTCTATAATCATAATCATTTTTAAAAGAGAGTGGCAGAAATATACTTACCAGGTACCTTTTGATGCCACCTTTCCTCTTCCTGCTCTCCCAGAGTTAGATGCCATCCTTCTAGAGGGCACAAGCCACGGACTAGAACATCAACTCACCCACTTGTTTATCCATTCAGCCATCAATCCCCCTTTTTAAAAAAGATGAGGTCTTTATCCAGGTGTGGTGGCTCACACCTGTAATCCCAGCACTTTGGGAGACAGAGGCAAGAGAACTGCCTGAGTTCAGGGGTTCAAGACCAGCCTGGGCAACTTGGCAACACCTTATCTTTACAATAAATCAAAAAATTAGCCGTCCATGGTGGCACATGCCTATAGTTCCAGCTACTTGGAAGGCTGAGGTGGAAGGATCACCTGAGCCCAGCAGGCTGAGGCAGAGGTGACTGTGAGCATGCCAGCCTGAGTGACAAAGTGAGACTCTTACTCCAAAAAAAAAAAAAAAAAAGGGGGTCTTGCTATGTTGCCCAGATTGGAGTGCATTGGCTATTCACAAGTGCAATCAATGAACACTACAGCCTCTAACTCCTGGGCTCTGTCAGGCGATCCTTCCCCCTCAAGCTTCTGAATGGCTGAGATTACAGGTGGGCACTACCACACCTATTTGTTGGTCTATTATTTAGGAAGCCTTGTGTGTTAGACTCAGAGCTAGGCTCTGGAAACTTAAAAAAAAATAGATAAGATGCCTACCTTCCATGAGTTTACAGTCTGAGTAAAATAAAGTATCTGACATTTTTCCAGGAGTGAGCAGGGTGATCTCACTTTCCCTGCCTGCCTCACCCTTGTGTGTCCATTGAATCATTGAATTTGATTTCCATCTGCGGGCCTGTCTCCACACTGGACGACTGCCTCCTCATGTTAAGTACACAGCAGATAGGTGTGGGCTGAATAAATGAGTGAGTGAATGAATGAATAAGTAGTGCTGCCTGGCGCAGTGGGGAAATGCCCAGCTTCTGCACCCTGAGGGGACCCACTGCCAACTCCCCAGGTATATAGAATCCCAGTAAGGGTTTGAGACTCTCGACAAGCAAGGAGAGACCAAATTTCTCTGCAGCCTTCCTGCTTCCTCACCAGCATCCACCCTGGGGGAGGAGCTGACCCTTGACCCAGGCGCCTGCTGGGAGACGGCTCATTAAAAGCTGGATCAAAGAGAGCAGGAGAAATGCTGAGACTCATTAACAAAGGCCCAGACAGCCTGGCCGAGGGGTGAGGGTAGGAAAGGGGGTGGAGAGTGAGTGAAGGGAGGCTCCGGGGTGCAAGGAGTTGCTGCTAATAGGTTTCAGGGTTAAAGAAAGAAACCCACACATTCACGTTAGGGCCCGATTCTGTGACGCCTGTTCTGAAGCTGAGGCCATTGCAGGCACAGAGGTGGCGGCCCGGGCTTCCTTGGGGCATTCTGCCAGGTGTGGTCAGAGAGCCAGACTGAGCTGTGGAGTCACTGGTCAATGATGGGTGACACTGGAATTCCCCATTTCTCCTGTCAGAGCAGCTGGCTGCCCCTCCCCTATCAGAGTACAGGTTCTAGAGTACAGGTTCTTCAGTTTGCTTCCCAGGAGGTAGGGAGGCCCTTGCTCAGAGAAGTCACCCGTCCTTTCTTTTTTTTTTTTGAGTTGGAGTCTCACTCTGTCCCCCAGACTGGAGTGCAATGGCTGCTCCCGGCCACCACAGCCTCGACTCGCTGGGCTCCGGAGATCCTTCCGCCTCAGCCTTCCAAGTAGCCGGAACTACAGGTGCACGCTACCACGCCTGGCTAATTTTTTTGATTTATTGTAGAGATGAGGTCTAGCCAAGTTGCCCAGGCAGGTCTCGAACCCTCGGGCTCAGGCAATCCACTCACCTCAGCCTCCCAAAGCGCTGGGATTACAGGCTGAGCCACGGAAACCGGCTACCCGTCCTTTCTTATATCCATGCTCTTGTGCGGCAGGGTTGGGCTGCAGGTGGAGACACGGAGTTCTGTGAGGTGGTCATGGCCAGGAATCCAGAAGAGAGACCCTCTTTGCCCAGGAGTTACGAAGAGGCTGCAGGAAACTGAGGACTGCAGGGGCTTCTGGCAGTGGAGGGTGGATTCTGAGGGCTGGTGAGCCTGTTGAGCAGAAGCCTCCCCTGCTGGCTTCCAGGGCAGCCCTTGGCAAGGCCACAGTGTCCCCAGGGAGCAATGGGAGGATGGGAGAATGTGCAGAGCCCAGGCGTGGAGGAGTCCAAGGCTAGGACTCTGGCCCTGCAAATGTCCGGGGACTGTGGAATATACAAGGGTTCCATGTTTGGGGCCAGGGCTGCTGGCCCTGTGTACAGTGTGGCCTGAGGCATGGGACATGCCAGGTAGAAGGCCTGGTCCAAGGGGGATGAGTGTCTGGGGAAGGGGTCTGGAGGCCCACCTGCCTCACAGACAGCCCAGCACCCACTGCTTCTGTCTCTGAAGCTTACAAAGCTGAGTCTGGGGGGTGGGGGGATGGCTCTTGGAAGGCCCCAGGAGGGTGGGTGGGGAGGTTTCCTGAGGCAAATCTCCTGGGGCTCAGGGTCTCTGGTTAATCAGGAAAACCTGTTGGCTCATGTTAGGGGCAGGGGCAGCACTGATCACACTGGGGACATAAGGATATTGCTTCCAGAGATCTTGTAGTAGAAAAAGACTTGTCTTTGAGAACAGCAAGTTGAGGAGTTCTTGAGAAATCAGATCTTCCTCTTCCCTTACTGCCATCTCTCCCTCCCTCCCCAGTGATTCCTTGCAGACCTGACCAGACAGCAGACAAAGTGGACAGTTGTGGTGTCCAGCCCTGCTGTCCAGCCTTGACCTGAGCCCCCAGAGGCAGGAGCAGCCAGGGAAGCCAAGTGCATCCTCATCAAAGGAGAAGAAAGAGCAGCTCCTGAGATCTTTCTGGGGGTGGCCCAGGTCAGCCTGCCAAGACCAGGCACCTCCCCTGTCCAGCATGGGGAAGCTTTCCTGGTTATTTCTCTGCCTCCCTTTTTCTCCAAGGGTAGGAAAGGACAGAGTCCTACTTCCTCTACACTCTTGGAAACAACAAACGGACAAGGTCTCGCCTTGGCTCTGCTCCTTGGTTCAGACTCCATGCTGAGTCTGTGAGTGACTGAGTGCGTAGGTGTGTCATGGGTGAGTATGAATGTGTATGGGCGTGTGACTACAAGTATGTGTGTGTGTGAGCATGATTGTGTGTATGTGGATGTATGTATGAGAACATAAGTGAGCATTGTGAATACACGTGTCAGTGTCTGTGGTGTGTCCATGACTTGAGTGCTGTGTGTGTGGAGTGTGTGTGAATGGCTGTGTATATGTGGGTATGAGTGTGTAAGGGAGGCTTCCCATCTTACTGGCCCTGCATTCCCCATAAAGGGCCCTTCCAGTTGATGCCGGTGGTCTCCTGGATTGGCATTTGGTGGGATGTAGAAATTATGCTTCCAGAAAGTCCTGCATTGGGTTTCTGGAGCCCCTTCTCCAATTCCCTGGAGAGTAAATTCTTTCATGGTTGAAAGTGCTGCTGGCTTCCAGCCTTTGCCTCCCTCTTCTGACTCTATCTCAAGAGTGTGTATGTGCCTATAGGTACACATGAGCTCACTGCATGGTCACTGCCTGTGGGACTCTGTGTGACCTCACAGAGCTGACCCCAGACCTCACATGTCTCGCTGTTGTGGGCGTGGGTGATTTCTCCCTCTCTAGATGAAGGAGACATTCTCATCCACCAGGAGGATGCTGGTTATAGCCTTGGAGCCTTTGTTAGGACTTTGAGCCCCTGCCAGGCTCCAGCAGGGACAATGGCTAGTGGGAAAGGAATTCCCTTAGAGCAGAAGGCACTGTGTGGCCTCCTCAAGAATCAAGCCCACTGCCTTGGTCACTGAGGCCTCTGCTTCTCACAGCCACATGTGGGGTATGTTTGGGCTCCAGGGATGAGGAGGGCGGGTCCACAGAGCCCCAGCCTTTCTTCCTCCTCTTTGATTTTCCAGCCAAAGACTTTTGCACACCAGTGTCTTTATGGGCCTAGGTAGACCCAGAAGCTGGACCTTTGGCGGGAAAACAGAATCCCTGTTGGGTTTAGGAAGGGAGGAAGGATCCTGTTGGGGATGAGTGTGCCTTCAGCTAAGTAGCTTCCTGGAGCCTCAGTTCAACTCCACCGTGGCAGAGATGAGAGCTCAGCCCCTGGAGTCACACAGATCAGGGTTCAATTCCTGGCTCTACCATGTGCTATGCTGTGGGACCTTGGACAAGGTACTTGCTCACTCTGAACCTCAGTTTCTTCATCTGTAAAATGGATATAATACTCCTTACATCACGGAAATGTTGTGGGGAGACTCTCACAGTTGGGGCATGGAGGAGACCAGTAACTTGTGAGAACTGTGGCAGGAGTAGCCTGGGTGGGCAGACACTGATGTCTCTGCATCTGGAAGGTTCTGAGCATTAGGCAGCTGCATTCCGCTAATCTTTTCATGCCTTGCCCCAAACACACCAGTCTGGGGTGTCTGAGCTAGAAGGACCTTGGGGACCACCCAGGGCTGAGAGAAGTGTCAACCTGCTCCTCAGAGGCAGGGCTGGGCCTGAAGTCCTGACTTGATGGGACTCATTGATTAGGAGCACAGCCTCTGGAGTCCCTCAGGTCTGGATTCAATTCCATCTTTACCATCTTTCACTTCACCTCGCTACGCCTGTTGTCTCATCCCTAAGATGAGAAAAATACTAGGCCACACCTTGGAGTTATGCTTATCAATATGGTAGCCATGTGTGGTTACTCAAATATATTTAAAATTCATTTTCTGCCAAGTACGGTGGTTCATGCCTGTAATCCTAGCACTTTGGGAGGCCAAGACGGGAGGATTGCTTGAGGCCAGTAATTCCACATCAGCCTGGGCACCATAGTGAGACTTCCAGATCAGCCTGGGCAGCATAGTGACAAAAAGTCAAAAAATTAGCAAGGTGTGATGGTGGACACCTATAGTCTCAGTTACTTGGACAGCTGAGGTAAGAGGATCACCTCAGCCCCATAGGTCAATGCTGCACTGAGCCATGAGCATGCCAATGCACTTCCAGCTTGGGTAACAGAGTGAGACCCTGACCCAAAATAATAAAAGATAAAATTCATCTTATTAGTTGCACTAATCACATTTCAGATGCTCAATAGTCACATGTGACTAGTGGTCACTGTTTTGGATAATACAGACAGAATATTTCTGTCGTTTCAGAAAGTTCCAGGGGCAAGTGTTGCCTTGGAAGGTTGTTGTGAAGACAAAATGAGACAATGCAGATCAAGTGCTCAGCTTAGAGCCTGGCTCTGGTTAAATGATGCTGGCAGTCACTGTTATCAGAGCCTCCTCAGTGGGCCTCCTCCCAGGTAAGAGTGGCCTAGAGGCCTGGGCATTCCTTGGGATCATGGTCATGACTGCAGCCTGAAAGCACCATAGTGACACATCTTCTGGAGCCACACTTTGAGGATGGGGACAAATTGTTCAAGCTCTATACTTTCCTGATGGGGAAACTTAAGCCCAGATAAGTGACTTTCCCAAAATCATCTGAAGTAATGAGGGCAGAATTCTGCTTCCCAGCTCCTTACCCAATGCTCCATTATCCCTCCTCCATTCCCAGGTACTCAGAGCAGGGGGCATCAAGATTGTTTGAGGGCTTCTTAAAATTCCAGCATTTTAGGACCCATCTCAGGTATACTGAGCTAAATCTCACAGGGTAGGGTGTGAGGTGTGCTTTCTTACCAAGAGCTCTAGATGGTTTGCTCTTTAGCCAGTCTGAGGGTACTAGGCTAGTAGCCCAGGATCTGGCTGGCTTAGGCCCCTGGCAGAGCAAACAAGGCAATCTCAGGGAACAGTGGCCTTCCCCCACCCCTCAGACTCCCCTGAGCTGGTTTTTCAGTGTGCCCTTCTTCCACCTCACTAGCACACATCAGAAATTCTTGGGATGCCTTGAGGAAGGCGAGCGAGCAAGGACCTTAGCCTGTGATAGTTGGCTGTGCCAAGGTGGCTGTTCTCACCAAGGTGGCCCAGACTGTGACTGAGAAGGCCAAAAAAGAGCTCAGGCTGCAGCAAAATTCTCCCTGAGGGACCATTTGTGGCCTGGACACCCTTACTTTGCCTCAAACAGTTTGGCCCATGGCGAGGGAGCCAGCCACGCCAGCCCCGGTTGCCAAGAGTGGCCCTGACAAGATGGCCACTAGCCAGCTTTCAGTGTTGTTTGGCTCGGGAGGACTGCTCTCTCTGACAGGAAGTCTTTAATCTCCACAACAGTGGTAATCATCATGAGTTCAGAGAGTCCAGCTTCCCATTCCAGGGAGCTCAGCGGGATTGGCAAGCCAACCCTTTACAAGGAGAGCCCCTTTCATCTGAGCACGCCAAGTGTCTTGTTATCCGTGGGGCCTGGGAACACAGACAACAGGGCTGGCGGCTGCCCCCTGTGTACGTGCAGCTTAGCTGTTGCTCTGGGAACTGAGGAACCACATGGGGCTCAGGGATGCTTAGGCTGGGGGTGGGCAGCTGAATGACCAGCAGTCACTGGTGGTGGCCCTTTCCAGAAAGTTTCCCTGCTCTCCACAACTGGCTTCAGACTCTGCCCCATTCCTGTCAGAAAACTTGCAAGGACGGGGATCCCTTTGAGATGGGGGGTGGAAACTGTGTCTCCTCCATCTTCTGCTCAGGGCAAGGTAGGTTTCAACAAGGGGCTTGTCACAAGCACCACCCTCTTCTCCTTTTCCCCAAAGAGCAGAGCCCAAGGAGACTCTTGTCTGGCTGAGAGGGGAGTTCAGGTTCAGAGGACTCTGGATTCTGACACCCACTCCCCAGAGAAACTGATGCGGGGGGCGGGGGAGGAGAGCAGGGGAATACCTATACAGGGTTAAATGACTCCTCAGGCACATTCACTCCTTCACTCACACTCATGTAGCATGCCTTTCCCGAGGGCTTCTTATGTGTTTTAGCCTCTGGGGAACTGCAGTGAACAAGAGAAATGGTCCTTGTCCTTGTGGAGCATACATTCCAACAGGGGGAAGAGGATAGAAAATAAACAAATAGGCTAATATTTATATAACACAATGTGAATGAGAGAAAAGGGCTATGAAAAACTTAAAGCAGAGTAGGCCGGGCCCAGCGTCTCATGCCTGTGATTTCAGCATTTTGAGTGGTCAAGGGGAGGAACCCAGGAGTTCAAGACCAACCTGGGCAACATAGCGAGACCTTGTCTCTACAAAAAACAAATAAATAAAAATAAAAATTGTTCCAGGCGTGACAGCACATGCCTGTAGTTCCAGCTACTTGGGGGGCAGAGGCGAAGGATGGCCTGAGTCCACGAGGTCAAGGCTGCAGTGAGCTGTGATTGTACCACTACACTCCAGGCTGGGTGACAGAGTGACACCCTGACTCAAAAAAAAAAAAAAAAAAAAAAAACCAGAAAAACAATGCAGAGTAAAGATAGGGAGGGGAAGGGCTATGGTTGATAGGTTGCTTGGGGAAACAGACTCACGCCACCTTTCCCTGGTACCAAAAGCTACCTGGACTTAAAAATTGTCCCTATCACTTGTAGTGTCTTAGAACTCAAAGGTTAAAATACCCAATGGAGACCCCTTGTTTGTCCCCTCATTACACCTCTGTGCACTAATTTTCTGGTTGTCGAATATTCCAAAATTCAAATATACTGACCATGAACCACAGAACTTTTTTGAAATGATGGAAATTAACAAGTAGATGTTATACTTTTTTTTTTTTTTTTTGAGTTGGAGTCTCACTCTGTCACCCAGATTGGAGTGCAGTGGCCGCTCCCGGCCACCTCAGCCTTGACCTGCTGGGCTCCGGTGATCCTTCTGCCTCAGCCTTCCAAGTAGCCAGAATTACAGACATGCGCTACCACGCCCAGCTGATTTTTTGATTTATTGTAGAGATGAGGTCTTGCTGCCCAGGGGGGTCTCGAACCTGCGGGCTCAGGCAATCCACTCACCTCAGCCTCCCAAAGGCGCGGGATTACAGGCTGAACCACCGAGCCTGGCGATGTTATACCTTTTAGACCAGTTCAGTCACCCCACCATGGGGCTTAATCACAGGAAAGTGTTCCCTTGAGGCCACTTTTAACTTTGACCTTCCTAACCTTGGAATTGGCCTGCCCAGTCTCCTTTTAGGACGATGGAGGTGCAATGTGTAAAGTGTGATACAGACCAGTCTGTGGGCACTGATTCTGGGCACCTGTAGACTGACAGACGTTCAATCAGGACACACAAGGCAGATCCTTCCCAGGGAAACAGCGGGTGTGGTGAACTTAGAAGCAGAGATGGAGCTAGAGTTCCTCCTACCCTGGCTTGGAAGTCAGGCCTCCTCAGAATCAAGTCACGGTGCTGCTACCTCCTGCATTGCCTTGGTCCCTCTGAGCCTTAGTTTCTTCATCTGTAATAGGAGGATCTTTTACTCACTTAAAGAAACTGATGCGGGGGGCGGGGGAGGAGAGCAGGGGAATACCTATACAGGGTTAAATGACTCCTCAGGCACATTCACTCCTTCACTCACACTCATGAACACAAGCCCCTGGAATCTGTTAGACACTTGACAAATGACAGCGGCTGCAGCTCCTTGGGCAAATAGTTTAATCTCTCTCAGCTTTGATTCTTCATCTGTAAAAGCGAGATATGAATATATCCGCCTCATAGGGCTATTGTGAGGATGAGATGATATGTGTAAAACCGCCTGTCATGGGCCGGGGTTCAACATGTGTCTAATCTACTCTGGGCACTCATTCCAGAATGAGTCAGCGGGTGGGTCATTGTATAAAGGTGCATTCACACTGGCCACACAGCCTTCCACATTGCAGGGGCTGGGGCTCTCTTCCCCAGACCAGTTTCATCAATTAAGAGAAGAGAGAGGGGAAGTCAAGGAAAGGGCTTTCAGGATGTTTTCACTGCTTTAAATTTTGGTTTCAGAATTGAAACTTACAGCCGGGCTCGGTGGCTCCGCCTGTAATCCCACACCTTTGGGAGGTTGAGGTGAGTGGATTGCCTGAGCCCGCGGGTTCGAGACCCGCCCGGCCAACTTGGCGAGACCTCATCTCTACAATAAATTAAAAAGAAAACTAGCCAGGCGTGGTAGCGTGTGCCTGTAGTTCCAGCTATTTGGAAGGCTGAGGCGGAAGGATCGCTGGAGCCCAGCAGGTGGAGGCTGCGGTGGCCGGGAACAGTCACTGCACTCCAGTCTGGGCGACAGAGTGAGACTTCAACTCAAAAAACAAACAAACAACAAAAAAGAATTGAAACTTCCAACATTGGTAATGCACCAGCCAGACAGAACACATATCAAAGGAGGGCGGGGCGGCCCGTGACCAGAGGTTGCTCAAAAGTGCAGTCTCACAGCCTCCACTTCCCCTGCACAGGCCAACCCTGCTTCCCCAGGTTCACCACGAGTCGTTCCAACTGCTGACTCATCCTCACACAGCTCCAGCCCAGGAAAGCTGAGTGCACGCAGGGAGGCCTATGAACAGCCTTTTCCTGACTTTTTTGAAGACAGTGTGAGTACAAGCCTGATGCTGTGTCCCTCATTCTCATCCCTGCACCACCAGCACTCTCCCTCCTCACAGAGACCCAGAAGTAACAGCGCTGGGCATTGACTCGTGCCTGGAGGGTTCTGGAGCTTCTATTCTGCCACTTCTAGATCAGTCGGCATTTAAATGCTGGCCTGCTAATTTTAGTCAGAGAGCAAAGCAGAGGTGAAGATCTGCCTAGAGTGTTCCCAGAGGGGCCCATAGGCCCCAGTGCTCATATGAGGGATGAGGAGCCGTAGACTTCAGGAGGAGGTTGCAGAACAAACTCTCGAAAATGTCCCAAGGTCCAGCAGGGACAAAGGCATCCAGCCTGGAGGGTAGGGAGAATCAGCCCCCACCAGGGCGTTGGGTTTGCACCAGAAGAGGCTCTGCAGGCCCCCGGGCTTCTGCCCACTCCAGGGCACAAGTGGAGCCTGGCTTGGCAAACAGGCCACAGAGGGCAGAGAGCACCCGGGCTGTATGTGGTGGGAGGGCTGTGGCCACCTCTCTGGCCACAGCCCCTCACAGGATGAGCTGCTTTGGGAGTGTCTTCCATGCTCACAGTGACTGGGTGGAGCAGAATCGGGGCAGGACAAGTTGAGGTCCCCTGGGCAGTCATGAAATAAGGAGTCTTTCCAGTTCTCCGGCACTGTATTGGGCAATTGGCCTGCACATTCTCCACGGGGGTATTTTGCATGGATGGATAAAAGGTAAACTCATGTAGCACAAAGAACACTTTTTAAAATTTCAGCTTTATCACTCATTAGCCGTGTGGTCAAGATATGTCCCCTCTCTGGGGCTGTTTCCTCAACTATAAGAAGATGGTGTTGGACAGGGTGAGTTCTAAAGTCCCTTCCAGACCTGAGCTTCTTAGTGAAGATCGATGTGCCTGTTCAGAAGACGTCGATCTGTTCAGGAAACAACAGAAAAACAGCTAAGGAGGCCAATGGATGAACTGGTGTGGCTGAGACGAGGGAAGAGAGATGGAGTTGGGCTCTCTCTCTCCCCCTCAAAAGTCCTCCCGCATCCCTTTCACTAGAAAGGCTTTCTTGTAGGCTCCCCCACTCTACCCATGGCAGGCCATTGCTATGCAGGAAAACAGAGCCCATGGGGTGCCTCAGGCATGCCTTCCAACATTAGGCACCATCAGCTGAGTTTCCGCTTCCTCTTCCATCCCCTACTCACCCACAGTTCTTCCCTTTCCCCCCCAGCTCCTTTATGCTCAAGTCGAGATTCAGAAGGCCCCCAGGGGACAGAAGGGCTTTGTGAAGGAGGAAGAGTGAGGTGAAAGTGGTCTGGGGATAAACAAAAACTTGGCAGAGAGAGGGAAAGAACCCTCAGAGCTGGAGGCAACCCTACCCAGAGAAGATAACCTCGGTGCTCCAACCCCACCCCGCCAACAACCATTAAGGTCTGCGTGACCCTACATAAGTTGTCTGCCTTCACCTCTTCATCTGTAAGGTAGGTAAACCTCTCCCTTCTGACTCAGGAGGTTGGCTGGGGGCATCCACAGCCACTAAACAGCCTGCTGCATTTCTAGCCCTAGCAGAGAGGTGAGGGGAGAGGAAGGCACAGCTGCCTTTGGCAGGGCGTGTCACAGGGGACCCAGAGGGCCGGGGCTAATGGTTTGACTGCTGGACTGGGAATAACCCAACCCCCAGCTCCAGGATACCTTCACACCAGTCGAGGGGAATCCAGGTTAAGATGTGCCTCCCTTAGCCCCAGAGCTTGGCATGTAGGGAAGAGGGAAATGGCTGAGAAGATTTGCTGGCCAGCGCTCCAACTGCACATCCGTCTAGCAACCATGCGTGCCCTCAGAAGCTACCTTGCAAGTGGCTTCTGGATCCAGGTCTCTACAAAGCAATACCAGAAAAACATGGGAGGGAGGCAGGGTATCTGGCTGATGAGCTTGCTTCCAGCCAAGAGGGAGTTTTTGGTTCGAAAATGGATTGTCTTTTGCTCTGCTGATATTTCTCTGGCATTTTGTGCTGACTGTGAACGACAGGCTTTTGGCCAAAAAGCAAATGTTCATAGAACACATTGGCCAGTGAGGACTAACCCAACATAAAGAGAGAGGTTAGTTTTTCTTTTCAGC
The DNA here is from genome assembly GCF_000164805.1 of Carlito syrichta. NCBI lineage: Eukaryota > Metazoa > Chordata > Mammalia > Primates > Tarsiidae > Carlito > Carlito syrichta. The sequence continues at coordinate 38,958 of NW_007074683.1, read as the reverse complement.
ATGGTGTCCACAATAACAACAAATATGCAGTAAGCACCAACTGAAGAAGGAATAATGTGCTAAAAGCATATTCTGGAATCAAACTTCTGACTAGTTGTGATGTGGCCTCAACTTCCTCATCTGTAAAGTGATGAGGTAGGTGAAGTTTACATTGAGGTTTAAAAAAAAATCTATCTATCTCTATCTATCTATCTATCTATCTAAAATCTATAGATTTTTTTTAGATATAGATAGATAGATAGATAGATAGATAGATAGATAGATAGGTAGAGATAGATAGATTTTTGAGTTGGAGTCTCATTCTGTCACCCAGACTGGAGTGCAGTGGCCACTCCCAGCCACCGCAGCCTTGACCTGCTGGGCTCCGGCGATCCTTCCGCCTCAGCCTTCCGAGTAGCCAGAATTACAGGCATGCGCTACCACGCCCGGCTGATTTTTTGACTTATTGTAGCGATGAGGTCTCGCTGCCCAGGCGGGTCTCGAACCCGCGGGCTCAGGCAATCCACTCACCTCAGCCTCCCAAAGGCATGGGATTACAGGCTGAGCCACTGAGCCCGGCTTAAAAATATATTTTTATAAAGCAATTAGACCTGTACCTGGTACACTAAGTATTAGTTATTGTCATTTTGTTTTAGTCATTTAGTGCTGTCATCTCTAGTGTTGAGGAGATTTATAGTCTAGTTGAAGGGATAAGAAACAAACATATGAAAACTGAGATGATAAACAATATTCTGTTTTTTTTTTTATTGTAGAGACAAGGTCTCACCAAGTTGCCCAGGCTGGTCTCGAATTCACGGACTCAGGCAATCCACTTGCCTTGGTCTCCCAAAGTGCTGGGATTACAGGCTGAGCCACCGAGCCCGTCCATAAACAAAATTTTATTTTTTGAGTTGGAGTCTCACTCTGTTGCCCAGACTGGAGTGCAGTGGCACGCTCCCGGCCACTGCAGCCTCGACCTGCTAGGCTCTGGCGATCCTTCCACCTCAGCCTTCCAAGTAACTGGAACTACAGGTGCACGCTACCACACCCGGCTAATTTTTGATTTATTGTAGAGATGAGGTCTCGCCAAGTTCCCCGGGCGGGTCTCGAACCCACGGGGTCAGGCAATTCACTCACCTTGGCCTCCCAAAGCGCGGGATTACAGGCTGAGCCACCGAGCCCGGCCACAATATTTTAAATAGCTCAATATAGTAGCACACAGTTGGGGTATGTGATTGATTGCCAAATGGGTGGGACAGCATCCCGAAAGGCCAAGTGATCTTACCATGTCCACAGTCAATTTCTAGGTTGCCAGACCTCCCCCCACTCAACCCACACATAAGAGGCAGCCTACAGGAGACTCCACAACCCATCACCTCTCCACAGGTGTTTGGAGAAGGGACAAACACTCGACCCAGTATCTGGCCAACCATAGACTAGGCAGAGACCCAGCAAGGCCTAGTGCAAAAAGATCAGCTGTTGCAATCAGATTAGATTGTTTCTAGGAAGTCTGGATCAGACCCATGGGAAAATGAGGCAATAAACAGAGAGCAGACGCTAGAAGGACATCCTGAGGGAGTGTTGCACAGGGCGTATGTAAGCCGACATCACAAGGGACTCACAGCTATGGCTAAGGGGCTGCCTGTCTGCAGAGCAGACACACAGAGAAGCAGAAACCTTGGAGGACCACTAGGAGGCTTTTGATGAAAGGCAGGAAGGAGCCTGGAGGAGCGTCTCAGAAAGGACCTGAGTGAGTCTTTGATCCTGGTGACCAAGGAAGCTGGACAGCTAGGCAGAGAAGGAAGGGGCTGTGAGGAACTGTAGCAGCCTACGGGGGCTGCACCAGGAATAGGGAGAGGCTCCTGTGTGGGGAGTCTGGAGGACACAGGACAGGCAGAGGGGACAAAGAAAGGAGAGGAAGAGAATAATCGTACAATGGAAAGACATGAAAGGATCTGGGGAAACGTGAGTAGACTGGTTTGACTGGAACCAAATATTAGAAGATCAAAGTGGGCAGGGCTTGGTGGCTTAGCCTGTAATTCTAGCACTTTGGGAAGCCCAGGCGAGTGGATGGCCTGAGCCCACGGGTTTGAGACCAGCCCGGGCAATTTGGTGAGACTTCATCTCTACAATAAATCAAAAATTAGCCTGGCGTGGTAGCGCACGCCTGTAGTTCTGTCTACTTGGAAGGCTGAAGTGGAGAGATCACCGGAGCCCAGCAGGTTGACTCTGGGGTGGTCATGAGTGTGTCACTGCACTCCAGCCTGGGTGACAGAGTGAGACTCTAACTCAAAAACAAAAACAAAAGATCAAAGTGGGAAATATTTAGAAAAATACACTGTTAGGATGCTTTCAGTTGCAGGTAACAGAAAACACAACCAAATTGGTCAGACTTTAGTAGTGATGGATTTACTCATGTCTAGGAAAGGTCAAGAGGAATGGCAGGCTTTAGTCAAGGCCATTCCAGAACTCAAAACCACACCAAGTTTTGTGTTTATATCTTTCTACTCTTTTTCCGAAATCCTGACTTCGTCGCCCTGGCTCTGAACCAATCTGCCAAATGACCAATTTTCCAAAAACGTGATTTAAGGGATATTCTTTTTAAAGCAGTCAATGAATGTGTTTATATTTTTAATTTGACTCAGATATTGGCTTTCAGTGAATTGGCTTTCAGAAAACTGTTTTTTAGGCAAATTGCCCTGCTTCCACCTATTCTTGAGAACCAAGATGGTTGGCAACAACCCCTCGGACTATAAGCGTCTTGATTCGTGTCCAGGATAAGAAAGGCCTCTGTACCCAGCCTTACCAGCAGAAGTCCCAAGGTTCACTCTGGTGGGCCAGCTGGGCTCATGTGTTGTCCCCTGAGCCAATGACTATGGTCTGAGAATGTGCTGGCTGGCTTGGAGCTGGCACAGTGGCTTTTCCTGAACAGTTGCTGAGGCCAGGGTGGTGGGGCTGTGGTAGTGGACTTAAGTCTTTTGAATCCCACTCCTAAGGCTGGAGATGGGTGAAATCACACCCAGGGCACACGGTTGGGAAACTCCTGTTAGGAAAGCCCGTGGAAGCCACAGATGTGGAGAATGTAATTAGCAATGCCAATTACAGCTGGGGACAGTCTTGAATAGCCTGCCAAAGGGTTTGGACTTGATGCTACAGGCAGCCAGGTGACACTGGACGTCTTTAGGTCTGGGAAGGAATCTCTTCCAGGTAGTGTTTTAGGAAGATGCAAAATGGATGAAAAGATGACATTAAGTAAGGGAAAGGCTGACAAACCAGTAGGTTTATTAGAGAATCCAGGGGAGAGGCAATGAGGACTGAAGCTGGGGAACTAAAGTGAGAAAGGAAAGAGTGGGAGGACCGTGAAGAATTTTGAAAGAAGAAGTAATAGGAGTTAGTGTCACACTAGACATTCGGGAAGTGGGGGGATGGTGACGGAGGGAGGAGTCAAAATGGCCCCAAGGTCTGTGACCTGGGTGAAATGTTAGAGCTGTTGCCTCACACCCTGAAGAGCCCCTTTCTCTGGGAGTTGTCCCCTCATTCACAGGGAAGGGCCCTTGTCCTGTTTGCATTGGGCCATCCTTGTTTCGGCAGCCTGACACTCCTTCCGTTTCTAAGAGTGGACTCTTCCTTTCTGGGAACTGCCCAGCCTCTCCCTAATCCCTCCATGGCTATTGTGGAGGTCCCTGTTTTAACACACAACCCCTGTCTAAGGATACCTGATCGCCGGGCTCGGTGGCTCAGCCTGTAATCCTGCGCCTTTGGGAGGCTGACGTGAGTGGATTG